>NC_051161.1:53141534-53326534 GCF_013339745.2 Dermacentor silvarum | reverse complement strand
AGGAAGGCTTCACTAACAGCTTCTCCCCAGCATACTCAGTTCTCGCGCGGCCTATGTCCGTCTCCGAAGACTAATCAAGTCGTGCGTCGAGTTACTCTTGTGTTTCTCGACTCCTTTCCTCGCCTCGGCCCGGATTTTGAACCCGGGTCCCAAAGCAAAAACAGCAAGACCGATGCTCTATCCATTAGGTCATAGACGTTGCTTTTTTTTATATGCTGCATTTGATTCACATTTCAAATGTAAACGTTCTTCAAAACACAGTATATGTCAAAATTTCTGATACAGTTGGCACTAAAACTTCAAGCATGCAAGGCCATCGAGTAGCCTTAGCCGCTGTAGGGGTTCGGGCTGTCATGTACCCATCACGAATGCAAATGCCACGCTTTCAATGTATTTTTCTCGCACTCTACGTGTATTAATATCGGCGTGACGCACTGATATTCTCGTCTTCCGTGTACTGCGAAGGCCGAGGACCACGAAAGGATCGTCCAGAATTTATTTTTATATCCAACAGGCAAAAAGCAATTGCCCTATGGCCTTACCGGAAGCTTTAGTTTGAGCGTTCGTAATATATGTCCCAATGAAAAACAGAGTCCAGGCAATTTGTGAAGACGTGTTTATGATTTCGGACTTTTTTTGCAGAGAATGCATTTTGTCGTCTACGGGACAAATAAATTAAACCCTATTCTTGCAACCATATTTTGACAGGCAATTATGCTGGCGTGCTACTGGAGAAAGAAGGACATGACTGCAGGTTTTGCTGGTACCATTCTAACTCTTTCAAAAGCATCTTGTCCTCGGTTTTCATAGCAAATATTTCTGTGTCATAAAGATATTCAATGAGATTTTATATACAGTCATTGCTCAGGTAGCTTCCCTGGAGTTGTCTAAAAAAAAGCCAACTTACAATATTGCGGAGAGAACATATATTTTTTGTCAAATAAACCTTGACACCACCACACCCTTGATAACTTGAAGATACGACAAATTCTGGTAAAATGTTCCACAGAAGCACTTCTATCACAGTGTGTAAAAACAAATCATTTTGATCCCGAACAATTAAAAACCTTGTTACCAGCCGTCGCACAAGCCGGTGGATCAATCCCAGTCCACCACATTTGTTGGTCAAAAGAAATTTTTACAAAAGGTACAGTCCCATCGTGAATTTCAAATAAGTATTGCGAAATCACGATGAATTTTTCGCAAAACTGCTCGCGCCATGCACGATGCTTGAAGAGCATACTATACTTTAGCCACAAAAATATTGCACAAAGTTGTTCTCGCGATTGTTGTAAGTCCCGACCACGCCAGTTTTCTGTTTTCTCTCGAATAGATTGTTTGTTCCCTCCAGTACTGCGTGGTATTACGACTGTGCTGAAGCAGCACACCTGAGTATCTTTGAAGCAAGACTTTCAATTACACATTTTCAAGTACTTCAAGTGTGTGGCCCCAGATTTCATACCAGAAACCAGTGGATTTGTCCTAATTGATTACACTTACAGAAGTTTTACAGACGGTGAAACATGTTTAATCACTTCGCCTATTGCTTGCTGCGATTAATGTATGTTCATTCCCTCTCTCAGTAGTGTGAACAACTTGATGTGCGTGTGTGTACCAGAATGTTGCAGCGTGATATGTAAACCCTGCGAGTTTCTTCTTGTTGTTGTTAGCATGCGCCCAATTTTTTTACAGCATGCTTGTCATTGATGTATGACTTTGTTGTACCACCCTGCTAAAATTACCTTTGGCGATTGTAGTATCTATAAATAAAAAAAATAAAAACACTGCTGCATCATCCTCGTAAGCGATTAGTGTACTGACATGATATTTTTATATGATTTTTTTGCGTTATACCAACGTCCGGGACCTCTAAAGCCTAGACAAAAAAACCCGAAAATCTGAGAACGCCCGAAACAAATAGCGTTTCCACAACTAGTTTTGGTTTCGTTTTACTGTCTCATGACGTCATGACGCAGACGGCGGTCACGTGGGAGAAAGACACTGCGACGTTTTGACACTTGCTTTGGCTCACTCAGTCGTTTGCTGTGCCGCTAGCCGCAGAGAATGTCAAAACCTCTGCTCCCACGTGACCACTTTCTGCGTCATGACGTCATGACACCATAAGCTCCTAGGAAACGAAACCGAAACTAGCTGTGGGAAACCTATTATATTAAATTATCTCGTTCTGAGGCTTGCCATTCTTTTTTCTTGGGCTTAGAAATCTAGAACCTTCGTTTAACGCAAAAAAAAATTTAATGAAGAGTCGAAAATATCATGTCAGCAGTCTTTAACTTGGCATATCTGTAGGTTGAGTCGTTCCATTTGTTCGTTTCGAATTATTTTTTTTTTTACACAGAGGCTCCAAATACAATGCAAACCACAGTGGGAAAACCGGGAAACCTTGCCGAACTGGCGGACAAGCTTGACATGCATACAGTCTTACAAAGGCTGTTCCCACCTTAACAAGACTTCAATCACACCTCCTTGGCTTGCGTGAAAGGCTCCCTAACAAAGCCAAGCTAGACGCGTCATCCGGCTGTGCGAGAGGGGAGAGCGCATGACGTCATTGTGTGAGACACAACCAACTGCGCGAAGAGGATACCCCGAAGACCAACGACGTAAAAACAAAAACACCAAAAGAAAACGAAAGAAAGAAATTTGAGGGGATGTTTAAGTATACGATTCGCATTAAAAAGCGAGAGCGAGCCGGGTTTATTTTTTATTTTTTTTTTTTTTTTTTCACATCCTTCCATTGGCATTGGCAGACTAGACTTGGCAGTTTGCACTGGGCAACTGGACTGATGCCGAAGGCGACGAAAGGTTTGGACCTTCACTTAATGCTGCTAAATGACAAGTCGAAAATGCCATGTCAATCATGTCAATGTCATAAAAAAATCAGATCGGGATCGGTCGCGATCGGAAGTATAGCCCGTGTGACGGGCGTATTAGACTGGAATATTTCTCGTGGTAGCTACCGCGCGGCAGACGCGGACAAAAGCAGTAGAAGGGGACACACACGGCACTGGATACAATACGGACACAATCAGTGCCGTATTGTGTCCTCTGCTGTTACTTTTGTCCGCGTCTGTAGCGCTGTAGCTACCATGCACCAACTCGTCCATTTTCCCATCTTATGGAATATTCCTATTAAAAACTCCTCATTATTCGTAATAAAAAGAAAGACAAAAATAACATAGATTGACTATCAGAGGAGAAAATGAAGCCTAAATTTCCCTCTCTTAAACTTCGCGCCAAAAACCGCAGCAACGGTAAAGGTATGTTTACTAGCGCTAGTCTGTGTATGAAAAGATTCTTTATCTTATAGACACTCATCATAAACAGAAAGAAAACAGACGAAAATATACGGACATTGTGTTCCCTTCGTGCTTTTCAGCCTGATACCCAGTCCTAACTTCATGAAGTTTACATTATAGCAATATACCAAATGAAAGCTTACAGGCTTGCTCTACTGAAGGCCACGCTTAATATCAAAGGAATATGGAGCTAACATAAGCAGCGGGACAAGCAGCGACAGGTTGAGAGTAAGAAAAAAACCAGACGACAGCGGTGTCGGAAATTGTTGACTAAGGCTTACTATATCGTAAACTCTCAAGCATTAAGCGTCCGCCATTATCGGCAACAACACGTTGTACGCACCCTACCCTCGTTATAACGAAATAATGTTATTCGAATTATCGCTCTGACCGTAACTTCTCGTGCGACACATATGAAGTCTACACCCTATAACGAAATCGCTTTATTCGAATTATCGCTTTAACCGTAATTTCCCGTGGTCCTGGCCGAAGCGCACGCGTTTCGTACTTCCATGATTATTCGAAATCATACTGGCGGGGGACTCCGCTTATAAAGCGAAGCGGCCGAAACCCGCAGACAAGGGACGAGTTATACACTCCAACAGATTACATATACGGCGCTTTTAGCGCGGGCCGTTTATAAGCGGCCTTACCGTGCAACGTGCGCCTCCCAAGCCATGTGTTTGAGAAACGTGGTCTACAGGAGCCACTGATCGTTGGTTTGCAAGGACCGATGGACCACTCGTTTGCAAGGGCCACTTAACATTTCGAACACATAAAAGAGGACGCCGAGTCACCGGCCCCATAAAAAGACACGCAACGCTTTGGCGTCCCACATAATGCAGTTTCGTTCAGCGTTTGAGAGCTATATTAAATTGCTGACGAACTCAAGTAATGGCTTGTGAACAGAAAGTTCCTAACTCGTTTAGTGCGCTTGCCATGTATAACGAGTACCAATGGAGAAGCTGCAAAACGTGGCGTCGCAAAGCTGCCGCCAGCCGCATGCCACCAGTTTCACTGTGCAGGAAAAAAAAAAAGAAAACGGATGATCATCTCATTTCCGGATGCATATCATTGCTCACTTGCATGATCATCTCTTCCTTTTTTTTCTTCTTTTTTTTTTTTTGTTCGAAAGTGGTCTCGTGCTCTAAATTTGCCTGTGTAGCTGCACTTCACTTCCATGACCAAAACCACGGGAGATGACGGCGTTTGTTCGCTTTAACTGAACCGTCACGATCAGTCATCGTAACAGCCAAACAGCACTGCGTGCATCTCTGTCAGCGTTGAGAAGGCCACCAGAGCTTTCCTACGTGACCCGCATTGTGTAACGCGTACCTGTAGCCATACTTCCTTAATCCTGAAGCTAATTAACGACGAGTAAGCTTCCCCTTATGCGGGCTTATATGTAGAACTCGCGAAAGAAACTCGCGGCGCGAGGTCTGTGCAGGTTTCAGCAGCTGCAAGTCAGACGGCAAACCTCTGGCGTCCGCATTAGGTTCGATTACCTCAAGTTAGGCTAAGTTAGGTTAGGTTAATGCCAACGATATAAGGCAAACTAAACTCCTTTGAGGTAAAGCCTTTTCCTTGCTCTTAAGTATTACTTAGCACAGAGAGAGCAGAGAGAGAAATTTATTTACAGAAAGGCGGAGAGGTCGCTACTCACACTGGGGAAGAGAGGACGAGGAGGAAAAGGACTGATGAATGATGATGATGATGATGATATGAGGAGGAGGTGCGTATGCACAAGTTCACAACGCTGTGGCATCTCCAAAGCCATGCTTCTAGCTCGGTGGCTTGTAGAAAGGCTATACAGCGTCACTTGTAATCAAGGCTGCGCTTTTTGCAGAGAGGTTTACCGCACTGGCACACGGTACGGTACGAATTTGATGGGTCCATGATATCCGTGCTGTACGTGCAATAACTGCCCGTGTGAACAGCAAGAAACAAAATTGCAACTACGCGAACCACGCTGAGCTGGATCTAGATGAAGATATAGAGCGGCGAAGCTGCCCTAGACACCACGGCAAGACGGTGGCGACCACAGTGGCGACAGCTATGCTGTTTTGACAGTGTCGCTACAGTAAAAGACAAATATAGCGTGAGTGCCAAGTATAAAATAGTTTTTACACGCAATTAAGAGTTGGAATTTTTCTTTCTTTTGGTGAAGACCAGCGCTCGAGGGTTCAGCCCTTTAGGATCATATAAGAATACGGATTATCTCCCCAATCCACAGGGGCAGTTACAAAACAGGGGATTCTGCTTTGCCTTGTGTCAGCTCACAATGTCTTTTCGGTAGATGTCCCTCAGCATACAAAGTCCTTTGGAGTGCCCCTGGGATTTTAAGGTAAGGTCAGGTTTACACTTGGTATTTAGTGCTGCAGTGCGAGACCTGCTATACGTCGACTCGGCGCTATATCTGGGCCCTCTCGTTTATTCAACAGTTGCACAATGGACTGCGGCATAGACTAAACCGTCGTGGAAGGCAAAGGGTTTAACAGAAAACATCTCAGGACAACTGAAAGGTATGACTAGGCAAGGCCCCACCAGATCGCTTCATCTGATTTATACCATTCCCTCAATGTGCCTCTCGGCAACTCGGATAGCCTTGAATTCTATACACACAAAGATCATCAATGTCTACTTTTGAAAAGCTGGCTCCTAAATAAATCAATGAAGTGCGATGGTAAAACCAGCAAAAAGAGCACGATTACACTGAATGTAGCGACGCCAGGCCTGCCCAGAAATGAAAACCATGCGGGCAGTTCTACAGATGGAATTTCTAGAGCTCGTTCCTTGTGCACAGAAATCACAATATAGGACAAATGTGATTTCTGATGTCAATGGACAAAGAGTTGCAGGTGTTTCTGTAGTCAATAGTTAAGATAACTTATTTTCCTCTTCGGTTTCTCGATGAGCGTTAAACATATTGAGGAAGATACGCTTTCGCAGTATGTGCCCCGACCACTTCAATGTCGCAAGTGCCTAAAGCTGCGCCATGTTAGCGATATGTACACAGGTTCTACGGCATGCGCCTCCGTTATGCACAGTGCATGAAATAATTGCTCTAATGGTGACGGGCCATACAAGGCAAACGCTAAGGATGGTTCCAAACATTAAAAAAAGATAATGTTAATCAGAAAAAATGAGATCGCAATGTTTAACGAGATCAGCAAGAGAACACCATCGGAAAGGGAGGTCGCCGAGTCGTTGATGTAAACAAACCTCCAAGTCCAAGCCCGCTAACTCCAGTTGCACCGGTCCAGCAGGTGGTGGTCGAAACGACGTCAGGTGACCTTCCAGAGATAATGCGTCAAGTGAACAGCACCAGCCCGGATCCAAGTGCATGGTTTTGCTATTACCGCCACTGAGACGTAACTCCGAATATCAGCACTGACAACAACAGTATGTCGAGAGACCTCACCTTCGGACTCTTGTCATCGAGGTCATAAGGCGGCAGTGGCGCAGCCAAGGGGCGGCTCACCGGAACGAACATCGCAAATCCATGTACTAACCAACAATTCCACAGTAGCTGAGCCGAGCTCAACACCAGCGTTCTTCCTTCTAGCAATTTTAGTATAGGAAACGCCATGCTATGCCTACAAGTTTTCTCGTTTTATCACGCCACCTAGTTCCCTGCTGTCCTCGACTGCACATCCCTTCCCTCGACACCGTTCCCTTCGGCACCCTTCTCTCGCTGTCATGAGCAAAAAATCCTTTACGAAGCACCATAATGGCCCTAAACGTCGTAGATCTAACCCTAATAAACGTATACAAGCTTTACCATGCCGTGTCATAAATGCACCGTAACGCGGAAATGCTGTTGCACTGTCATACTCATCCTGCAGCTTTCTTATCTCTCTGCCTTTTCTGTCTCTATGTTAATTTTATTTGTATGTATGTGTGTGCCGGGGCCCCTCCGCATCGACGAACCGAAGCACTGCAGCTATAGTACATGAGCCGACGATATTCGAAAAGAAGTGGCCGAGTCTTGGACGAAAAATACGGAATTTCTTTTTATAACAAGACTGTCCTCTCTTGCCGGAACTACTGTAAATGGAACATGAATCGTACTGAAGCAACACTGTCTGAAGTAATTTGCAGCCGCGGACTGTTAAGTGAGAGCGGGTTCAGAAATCACTCATTTGCCTTAATTTCACAATGAACATAAGTGCAGCAATATATCAACTTTTACAAAGTTCGCTAGAGAATTTCCGTTGTATTTTCTGAGACTCTTGGTTGTCTTGAATATAATTTCTCTTGAGAAGAAGTTGAATGTCATGCACGATTTTTGCAAAGGAAAATCCCATTCGCGCCATTATGAGTCGATTGCGAAATGGAAATTTATGGGACGACCATCAATTATGCCACATCTTTCTCCGTGTTAATTTTACTTTGATCCTTAAGTGCATGTTCATTTCCAGTTCAGCTAAGCTTCCTTTTCAATCTTAACACTGAATTTTCAAAAGTTCATTGAACTGAATTTCCATGGCAGAGTCCCCTAAGACGAATCGCACCTTAGCAGGCAGACTTTTATTTTGCCCCTTCTAATGTCATGTATAGTGGAAACCACCCACAGAGATAGAATAAACCCAAAACCATATAAATTGAAACCGAGATCCCGGGCTCGGCAAGCTAAACGTCCAGGCAGCAATGTCACCGCGGTAGGCATATCTGCATTTCGCCTCCTAATCACAACAATGATGATGTGCATAAAAAAGCAAGTGTGGGATTTCGCCCTCTAAGCAATGCTTCTATTGGGTGCGTGGTTGGTTACCATCCAGGAATGTAGCAGCGATACGTCCCGTTTGTCACGTTCAACGACCACAAACTACAGCAATTCACGTATTTTTCGCGCAACAGACCGTGTTCGTTTCTATCAGTATTTCTGCATGCGTCGAACACTGATGCGTCGATAGTACAGAAGTAAATAAAACATAGCCTATACGCTAGAAAACCATTTTTCTCAACGCCCAGCAAGTCGCGCCGAAACATCGGCGTGCACTCGTTACAGCTTGAATAACACGACGTTGAAGGATCAGAAACCCCACTTAAAAACAAGTCGCCAAATGCTGCCAACAGTGGCTGAAGAAAAGATCAAGAAGGGACACAGTATTTCATTTGATCCAGGTCAACTGTTGGCTGAAGTGACCGGTGGTTGAGTTACTGCAACACAAGCATCACAGCTGTGAGACCAAACGTGGTCAACGAGTGACGCACATTGAAGACACAAAGTCACCAAACTGAGAAACCGCGTTCACTATGTGCGATAATTAACATTGCAACTTTTCCTTGCCAACGCTGTTCCCACAACGTCCGCACGTAAAACGCGTCAACCTACGAAAGAAAAAAAGAAAAAACGGGCATTCTCTCACAAATATTTCTCCGTGCACAAAACGCAAGCCAGAGATAAAAGCACTGTTATATGAAGCACACGAGCGAAACCCTGGATTCGACGTACAAAACGCATCTCCTCCCAAGATCAGCGACGTGTAACGCAATGTCACGATGCAACTCGTGCCGTCCCTTAGGCCTAACCGGTCGCATCGTGCTGTCAGTACGCCGTCGTTCACCGACGAGAGAAGACATCCATTGCCAACCGCTCCATCGTGGACTTCGAAACGTTAGCTCTGCGCACAACTACTCGAAGTACATTCCGCCTTTGACGACAGAGGTGCTCGCGGGACAACCACGAGTATTCGGGAAGAGAGGTCCACGCCATTTGCGCGCGCGCGGCAGATCCGTGCAGAACGATGGCTCGCCGCGACAGTCGCATCGTTCGAAAAACTCGGGGAAAGAAAAAAGAACCACGCCGAACCGGTCTGCGGTCGCTCGTTCGACCAACGATCGACTCGTGTCCTTCGTATCAGCGGGAGCACAGTGACAGAAGCGGGTCATTTCGCAAAGTGCGTTTTTACGGTGCGGAGCCATTGGTAGGGAGAAAAAGACCGCAGTGGCGGCCACACGCGGCAGTCGACGTCGATACTGCACACATTTGCCGCCCCTATACAGGAAACTTCCTTCCTCTCTCTCCCAAATTCGCCGCGGAAACCTCGTAAAATAATGCTGGCGCCAAACTCGAGGGAAATTGCGCCACGCGCGGGACAAGATGTCCCGTCGAGTTTGTATCCGAACGGCGAACCGGCGTCGGCCACATAGGCCAGTGAACCGCATGCGGCGGCGTGGTACTGCGACGCGCTAGGCCTACTTGCGTAACGTTCGCTGCGAGTGACGGGAGAACGTTCCCATCCAAGGGGGGAAAAGGCATTCTTACAAGAAAGCTCCCGATTTACTAACGTCAACACTCCACATACCGCGTAATATAAGCGGCGAAGAATCGACGGGAAATTCCACCCCCACTGTATCACATTCCCCCAGTATCTGGAAGACGGCGGCCGACCGAAGATGCTGTCGGCACCCGAACACCGCGTGCGACGGTTCTCTCCGACCACCACAACCGCCGAAAGAGATTGATCCCGGGCCTCCGGAGGGAGAGACGAGCCTGGCGCGCATCTTCGAAGCCCGTGCGTACTCCGATAAACGTCACTCACCTTCGCTTGCCGTGGGTCGCCGGGCACAGTTGCGGGGTCGCGGCCCTCATCGAGCCGAGCGGGGCCGAACGGAGCGCGCCCGTTCCCGGCACGTCCGCCGCATCGGCGACCGTCGCCCACAGTCGGCGGCCCAGCGACGAGGCCGGCGAGCTTGTAAAAGCTCCTCCGGTCTCCCGAAGAACCCGCGGGCGACCTTTTTGACTCGGGGTCTTGCGAGCGCGCGCGCTCGAAAGGAGTTGCGGCTAAGTTTCCATCACGGGGGGGCCCCCGTCGGAGCTAGGAAAGGGCCCGCTAAGATGCCGGGGCTGCTCGGCAGCGGTCAGCTTCCCGCGATCCCCGCGAGCCACGCCGGTCCCAGTGCGCCTGCGCCCCCCTCCCCGGTCGCGCTCGTTGCCACGGCAACCAGCATCGGCCTCCTCCCGACCAAATCAATACGCCTCGTAGACTTACTTTCAATCGCGCCCCCACGACGACAACCAACCGGCCGACGCACACGCATTGAACGACCGACTGACGCGCGGTCGCGTTTTCCTCAATGAAATGAGGCACTCCCTTCAACTACAAACCCGCATCCCGCGCTACAGCCAGATTCTTACGCAGAGTCGGCAAGCCTCGGTAAGCAACCGTGGGTGCAACATCGCCCCTCCGGTCCCCAACGACACTCGGCAACGTTTCATCGGCCCCCGTGACAAACCGACAACAGTTCAACAATGTACTGCCACACTTCCAAGGGTCTCAAGCAACGCCGCGGTATGTAACAAGGCACTTCTTTCGCGCCAAGTTCGGCTGCCCCCCCCCCCCCAACCACGTTCGGAAAGTGAGTACGATGCGCTGCGTACACTCTACCGTGGTCGCCCGTTGCAAACGAACGGCGCGCGCGCTTTCGTAATGCCGGCATGCTGCATTCGCTTCGCAGTGCGAGAATCGCTGCCCCCAAGTAGCGGCGCTGCCGACACCACCTCGATATAATAAAGTGACTAGGACATCGCAAGTGCTTGTTTAGCCATCTCTTTATTCGTTATCTATACAAAAGTGCCCCGAACTGCGGCACGAGACACAGACTGACGATGGTAAAGCTTGCCTCGGGCTTGAAAACCAAAGCATTGTAGAAAACACTTACGTAGCTATATATATATACTTTTTTCATATCTTCATATTTATAATTATATATATTTATATATATGTATAAAATAAAACAGCATTTTTTTTTCTAGTTTCAGGGGCTTGACATGTACAGGTGATCTAGAAAAATTAGTGACAAAGTGAAAAACGGGGGTGAGTCCGTCTTGTTGCTTACACAACGCTAATTGCCCACACAGAAAACTCAAAACTAGTGTTGACGCACAGTCTCAGGTATACAAATTGAGGTTATTTTTTTCTTCTTTTCTTGCTTTTCCACGTGTGAAGAGGATAGCCAGACACTATTCCTGCTCCAAAAATATAAAACTCTCACTGTTCTTGTATCTACAGGTTCCTATATACAGCGCCCAAGCCGGGACACCAAAGCCATTATTACCCCCTCTAACACTGGCCCGTTCTCAAGTGGACGTCTTGCTTTAAAATCCACATGGGCATCTGCCTGGTGCGACAACACACATATCACATGGCAACGGCATTGCACACACAAGATGTGCTCAGCACTCGACAAGCATGGTCACAGTCCCGCATCACTGGCGAAGATTGACGCGCACTTGCTGCACCTTCTTCCCGTCGCTGGAAGCAACTCACGCTCGGCTTTTTCTTCGCACACACACATCCACACGTCGCTGTCAGCGTTGGCTTCACAGAAGCAACGTCCCGGGGAATGCATCGACCCCAGATTACAGGATACACTTAAGTATGCAAGTGCCGACACGTGACCACTGGAAAACGCAAGGGGACACCTCGCACAGCTTGGCGTTTCCATGCCAGAGCCAGCTTATGACAAAGAGGTCTGCTTTCCTCCTTGTTGACCAATTATGGGCTGCAGTGAGCAGTGACTGTACCGTTCCAAGTGCCCTGTCAGGGGCAACCAGTGGAATGCGTGCAAGATGACAGCTCCAACTGAACACTGCGACCAAAGCTATTACTAAGTGCAAAATCATCACTGGTGCTTGATCAACTTTGCAAACCTCTGGGACCTCCACGCCCAGTGCCGGGCATGCCCGATGCATCGAAAAGCAGTCACTCCAGCAAAAAATTATAAAACACCCCCAAGAACATGCCAGCGGGCGACCCGGATGGACTCGATCACAGAAGCTACTAGCAGTGGCTTCCTCAAGTAAGACACAAATAAAAAAACATAGCACAAGGTTCAAGATGTAAGCCAGCTCTCGCAAATAGGCACGCATGAGACAGCTGCGGCAATACCCATGCTTCAGCCATCTCTTGAGCAATAGTAGTGTTAGGGCCTGACAAAGACATCAGAGGCAGCTATGCAGCCGCTCAGGTTGACACTAGGGGTTCCCTCATGCAATGGGAAAATCATTTTACCTTCAAGCTTGCCACGACTTGAAAAGAAGAAAGCCGATGCAGGAAGCCTAAAGAACCAACTCCTACAACATTTCTTTTTTAGCCGCTTGTCACCCTTTAACCATACATGCCAGTAACTATGTGTATCAACAGTGTTGGGACACCTGATTAAACAGAATCTGGCTAAAGCCTGTTTCACATACTGCTATTCTTCAAAGCTAATTGGTCTTACAAAGGGCACAGCTAAGCAAAACATTTCTTCTACATTTACAGCTTCCAAGCATGCACCGCCGCACCAACTGCCATTCTCCCCAGCAGTGAATGCATGCTTGTACGATACACCATGGCCACAGCCGAAGAAAATGAGTTATCGCAGCCAATACAGGAGATGTAGCATGTGAAACAGGCTTTTGCACCCATCCAATGTCAAGATTGCAACAGGTGAAAAAAACAAAAGTGAAAGAATTGCAACAGGGTGAATTAACAAAACTGAAGTATGTCACTAAAAGGAATAAAATGATTTGGCATACAACACTCGCCTGCCCTGCACTGGGGCTTTGTTTGGCACAGGGTATCGCAAACTGAAGAAAAAGAAAGCTAAAAACGCCCCATACAGCAGAGAGACTGTGTTCAACGCTACAGGTGTGCGTGCAACACTGCATTCAAGACATAACCATAAATGCTGTCACTGGGTAGACATCAAAACACAGACCAAAACCTCCAGATGGCAAGATTGGACAACACAGCTCAAGTAGGGGAAGGCCTTACAATTGTTACGTTACAGGCAGGAGCAGGATGGACTGCTTTTTGAGTTGCTATCAATTGCAGCTGAGCCAAATTGAAACAAACGATTCATCCCTCAGTGCAACAAGTTGTGCTATCCAAATGAACTATGTCTGCACAAATATAGCCAACGTTTCCGTTTTTTTTTTTTTTTTCCATCTCTTTGCAGCCGGAGATTGCACTTCATATAGCATTCAAATCTGTGCTACGAATCCAACTAGACTGCCACCCAGCATCTGAGTAAGAGAAGCCCAATCTTACGCCACATGCGACTGCAAGTGGGCTTCTCCACATACTTGGAACACAAAGTGGTGTTGCACATTGCGACAGTGGAAGCGTGACAAGGTTGGCAAAGGTCTTCTCTCTTATGTCACAATGCTCACAAGCAGAGACAATGCATGAACAGGATAACAGTTCACAGGCAGCCGCTTCACAATCCGGGGTGCTTCTCACATTTTCCCAAGCCCTGTGCTACAAACACAGACTTAAAATTACATTCACGTGAATGGTGTCTAATATACTTCACATTCCGATGCACAGCCAATTTCGTCATCCTGTGAGAACCTTGTGTGTGGCCCTAGGGGGCCACAATTCTTGGTTGATCACTTTCAGGAATGACACTTCCAACGCACATTCATTAGATAAACCAGTGGACAGGATATTCGTAACACCAAAGAGGTACTACTGCCCTGGATGTTATCAGGCAAAGTAACAAGTGTCCTCGAAAGTGATCGACCCATAATACATATTCGGTTCGGTGATTTGCAAGAATAGGCGCAGGAATGGCACCCGCTTGAAACAAAATGAAATATACTCTTACCACTCCCATTTCTGCATGTCACTTTCCTGAGCTAGTGTTCCTAAAGAAATCATGCTATGTGCATTTATCTTCTTTGTTCCAACAAGACACACTGATGTCCACATTACCAGCATTGCTACGTAAGCAACAAAAAGGGGGCAGAGTTACGTGAAAGTCTAACATCATGTGCACCAAAGTGAACACAGCTGTGAGGGAAAACAACACTTTCCATGCTTGGGAGGACTCAGGCTCGACACAACATCAGCAATAAAGACAGCACATTTAACCTATTAATCTAGGGTGCTTTAGCTATCATCACTTCAAACTGAACACATTGGATCAACGGTAGTTGCTTAATCTCTTTGCAACACAGTCGCCCGTGGGCTTTTTCAACTGCCAAATTTCCTCACATGAGTGACTATTAACCTACCCTTGGCACCTCCACCCAATATTTAGAGCCAACATAATACAGCAATTCAATGACAATTTCAGATGGCATGGAAAATTTTTCTAATATCATCTGCATGTGCAACGTCGCAAACACGGCGACTGGGAACAAAGTTTCCACCATTTAGGTTGTCGCCTAAGCTCCTGCCTTCCTTGGCAACATTTCTTGGCTTTCCAATGCTGGCTGCTTTAACAAGATCTTTGACTTGGCACTGAATCTTAACTTGTGGTTACCAGCTCCCAACAAAAGTGCTCTGGTTAGACTTGCAAACTTAGTCACTGCAGCCATGCCAAAATTAGCCGCCAATCAGCCTGATGGCAAAAGGCAAGCTTCCACAGAAAGTTGCTGCTAATACATTGTACCAGTAGTTGCCAATGGTGACTGGCCTTCAATTCAAGCACACAGACTTAAGTGACAGCAACAGAAGTGGTGCTCAGGCCTGCGAGCAAATAGCCAGGAGCTCTGGAAGTGCCTACAAAGTTAGTCTGAGCGTTAAAAGGCTTCAACAGTGAACTCTGATGCGTAAATATAAACCTCCAAACTTGTTTAGTGCAACACAGCTTAAACTGCCACTGTTGTGCAATCAAAAAGGTCGTAAGCAACATCCGTACTTGGTGACAATGCACAACACACATCAGGCTGGCATACAAATGCACTACTACTGAACCAATGGACAAACGCAATACAACCCCGTGGCCTTGGATATTACAGAATTTCAATAAAGCATTGCACTAGGAATAAATCAAAAGCTTTTTGTACTGTGGACATGAAAAAAAAAAAGTGACGCGTTGCTTCAAACTTTTTTTTTATCTGCCTGGTTATCGGATATTTTACACTCTCCTTTGTGTCCAAAAAAATAAGTCGGCAACTGCATCCTGGTGCACATGCTGAGACTTAGCCTAACACAGTATCCTTCGTCATGCAAGGTACAATGGCGCCATCTGTTGGAACATACCAATCAGCTAAACTACAAATGGCAACAAACAAAAAATTTAAATACCATTCACATCAAACAAACAAAAAAAGAAAACAAATTTGAAAGCAGCTTTGTAAGCAAACAAGTTGCTTAACTTCAGCAAGGTGATGGCCATCTAGGCTCCTCCTCAGAGCCTGGTTGCTTTTAAACCACATGACATTGCTCAGTGAATGGAAGGGCACATTACGCTTAACTCTGCTCCTGTATGCCGCAACTCCATATCTGCCCAGCGACCCTCCAGACTCCCACACAACATGAGGCCATAACTGCTGTTGGATAGGTAGCACGCTCACAGCCTGTTCCATAACACAACACCGCTTCCCTGCCATGCACTACCGAGACTGCTGTCGCAGTCCCATAAACGGAAAATTCATTACTTGGGAACACTTGTAAGCGTGCCCAACTATCAATCACACACCTTCAACGTTTAAAAAGAAATTAAAAAGAGGGCACCTCAATGTTCCAGGACAACTTAGTGCAGACCACAGCAGTGCTATGTAAACACCACATGTCACATGATCCTATTTCAATGCATTCCATCATGGCTGACGCACAAGCAATTAGGGCAGGGGGGTGATAATTTTAAAAGTAGCATTAAAAATGAAACCTAAGCTAAAAAAAATAAAATAAAGATGGCAACTCCAACCTATCTTTGGCATTCTGGAGAGGTAATGTTGCACTTAAAAACCACGACCAAGACAGCATTTTTTCAACATCGAAGCTGGAGAGAGGCCAGATGATTTCTTGCACCACTGAACACCTGAATACTTGATTATGCAAAGATTAGTTTTTGCTTACTCAGTGACATGCTTTCGATACTATGCCTTTAAAAAGTGTTAAAACTGAGAAGCGCAAATGATAAAAACACTAAGACACGCCCTCGGCAGAGAGATAGCGGAGCAACACATTCTCGCACAAACGCATCAACATATTGCAGTTACTTTCCCGCAGCTTAGAGAGCACGCTGCTATGAGAAGAGCATTTGTAATAGAGTTGCATGACGGCTCTTATCGACGAGCCACCATTTCTGCGTACGCAGGCGTAATAGAAATTTTGGAATGGGATCGGTTTCCTTCACTGTTCTCGCCCTTGTCATAAGGAGGCCAATAACCCAATAATGCACAGGGCGACACAAAATAAAACCGCTGCCAAGCACCAGGCAGAGAACGTTAAGAATACTGAACGAGTTATCCGCCACACACTTCAACCTGAGCAGCTCTTTCGGTGAAGCACGCACACCTCAGGAAAGACTTGTGGCCACACCAGACTAGCAAATGCACAGGCAGCTCTCCCTCCCCATCATCTATGGGCAGCTGCGACGAGTGACCTCCCCACAGCATTGACGACAAACCATCTGAAAAAAAAAAGGGGAAAAAAAAAAGGTTATGCAGGTCCCATGCACTGTGTTAATGTTACACGAAGCATTTAGCCTCATTTGGGGTAGCACGAAAAGGTACCAGATGTAAAAGAAGTCAAGCAGATCCCCCGCACTGTCATAATCGGTGTAAGTGAAGCTTTGGTAAACTGGCAAGACGAAACGGCACATCTCAATAAGAAGTGTGCAGCAAGGTCTTACGCAATGAATGCGCCCCGCAACGGACAGCCAATGCAGCAGAGAAACGAGACATTGTGCCTCCACTGACCACAGCATATAAACCATCAGAGCACCCTAAAGCTCTCGCACGAGCGCATGTGCGTCTAATGAAAAGTGGCGCGCGTATGTGCTTTCGCGTGCGACGCAGTACACGCACTATCGTCTCGAAGAGTTAAATATCTTTAGCATGCGTGCAGTTCAGCAAAGGCGCTCACCTTCACTGTGCCCCTCAGCATTCTGTCTCATTGTCCCAGTCACTATCATACTCGCTGTCTGAGCCGGAATCAGAGTCCGACACTTCAATGGCCACCCTCCTGGCCAAAATGGAAGCCACATCATGAGGTTGTGCTGCTTTCTCCACCTGCTTCTGCTTGAAGTCTTCTACTCGCCGTAGCTTGATGCCTGAATAGAAGCAGATGCAACACAGAGAGTACGCCATCAAGCCAACGCCCAAGCCGACCATGAAAAAAAGTTGTACTCAGTCTCATTCCAGCGAATTGGCAACTTACAAGGCTAAATATAGAACGGCAACTTCCACAGCCTCAAGCTAAAGCTAACAACAATCTGAGGAGATGCCGTGGTGCTGGAGTGTCACAGTGTTGCACTGTAATCTTTCAGTACCATAAAACAAAGTTGCAATAACTCTTACCACATAACGAGGAGCTGCGCTCAGTGGCAACTCCAATAGCAGTAGCATCCGTTTTGGCGGCATTAGGGTACAGTGAATGCGTCAAACACGTCCTCACGCATAAAAAAACAACAAAATTTTATGTGCCCCAGGAAGAGCTTAAAGCGAAAACATGAGCTCACAATGAATTACAGTGGAACCTCTTTAAGAAGATCCCGTTTTGTATGATTTCCCAGCGCTAACGTTCGCGATCGAGAACGCAAGAAATGACCCAATACAGTTATGCTTCTGTTTTACTGGTTGATACGTTGTCGGAATACAACCTTTCGGCACCAACGTTCAGTACCCCCCCATTTCTCAAACACTCTCTTTTCGAGGCCTTCTCCTCACCTGCTTCAGAACTGCCAGCGGCCTTGCATATGTCGTCATATTCAAGATTCCCATAGATGGCTGCTATTGGCTGATAGCTGACATCAATCAAGAAGGGTTCTTCGATCAGTCCGCTTCTTTCTACTGTTACTGTGGATACTTATTGGCACAGTTTAATAAGGCTGAAGTAATCAAAAAGCTGCTTTCAAATTTCTATAAGAATTACGTACTTCCAGAAGAAGCCGACTAATCGTCTGTTCACGCTCGGCCTCAGCCATCCGCGTAGGAATTAAAACTTTGGCCACCCGGCTTATAAGTGTTGTAGCCATTTGGTCGCGCTAATTTCAATTAGTTTTGCTAGCCTCGAACCACACAATACTTAAGGTCAGACCACGTGTACGCTTGCCAGCAGCGCGCTCTCTCCTGGCCACGCATGGCTAGACACCTTGGCAGACATCGCTTCGTATTGAGCTATTGATAGAGCTTCAAAATGCCCAAGTTGGATGTGGCTACTATCCGTCGATCAAGCTGGTGCAGGACAAAGCCGGTCTGTACCATCGTAGCACAACCAGACTGAAGCACATGAGCGCGAGCTAACACTCCAGCTCTGTCGTGCACTGCTGTACACCTCGGCTCGGTGAGGACAGCCGCGTTTGGTGCGTCATAGGTGCCAAAATCGGAAATAGTGGCGCCTACATGAACACGCAAAATCAAATTTGAACTGCGCGCCATGGCGATGTTCACTAGGCGGAGCATTGTGGGCATGCCCCACTCCACTGTAGCCTTCACCGTGCAAGACAATGAAAAAGGAACGGGAGCGCCGCGAAGGGGATCAAGGGTGATCTTTGTCTGCCAGTAACTCCGCTTCTGCTGATCGCACTGAAGTACTTTTAGCTGCAAAGTACCGCATTTACTCGATTGTAACGTGCACCCGTTTTCCATGACCAAAAATATTTTTTTTAAAGTCCTTTAAAGTATTGCGCTCCTCATGCTTTCATACAGAAATACAACGTTCTTTCATTTGGAAAACAAAGATTCACTCCCAATGCACTAAAGTTGCGATGAATAATAAAAAATGTCGCAGTTTCGCCCGAAAGGCGAAGCATCAATTGCAATAGCAAATTAGTAGACATATATATGAAGTAAGGATAGTAGTTTTATCGGCCGTGTAAACTTGTAAACATTCGCTTACTAACTAAATAAACATGCATGATGTCACACACGCACAAGCGAACATGAACACATCTCCCTCGATGACCGTGGAAACTCGCTATCAAAACGCTGGAGGAAACACGGCAGCAACAGCGAGCGAATTGACCTTCGTGCTGCCTCTCACTTCAATGCAAACTACAAGCAGCGAAAACACAGTACGAGGCGGACTCTGTCTCCGTCGCAGATCGCTTTCAAGTTAGGGCCAAGGCGATCGTATGGCCGAAGTGGATCGTTGCAGAATACATCCTGCTTCGGTCTACTGAAACCCTTCAGTGTTGCCTAGCTGGAGAAAATGCTCTCCTGTTTGTGCCAGTCCCGCATGCAAGCTTCGTACTTCAAAAGTCCGTGAAGCGGCCCGATTTCAGTCCGCCTCCACACACATAATCACTTTTCTTTTAAATGCGGCACTTCATGATGATAGAGCAAACACAGAAAACTAGGAAAACAGATGGTAGCCTAATGCCTAATGTACGAGGCAGCCATCTTGAAATGGCAATGGTGATAGGGCAACGCAGATTTAGGGTTGTACTTGATTCTAACGTGCACGCAATTTTTGCACCAGTTTTATGGGAAAAGAAAGTGTGCGTTAGATTCGAGTAAATATGGTACTTCAACATATCCGACTTCGATATATCTGGGATTGACTGTATACAGTTGAACTTGCATGCATATAAATAAGCTGATGCATTCTAGCATCATCAATTCAGACCAACAGAATTGTCTAACCAAACCAGTTTTTTTTAATATATATATATATTAGAAAAAATAAAAACGTGTGTTGTACTTTTCAAAAGATGCACTCAATGGGACCAATGTTTATAAGAACAGCCACAAAGTAAGAAACACAGGCCATCAACCACTGACCTTCTCTGATTGCAGCCAAAAGGTCGCTTCTGGGATCCACCGGCGGTGCCGGAGTTGTTCCTTTCACGGGGGCAGGCGCTGCCCTTTCTTCCTTCTGGACCCCCCCTTTGCTTGAGCCAGAGCTCTCAGACTCGGCCAACATGCCGTTGGACAGGCCTCCATTGACCATTGCCGGGGCTGCCGTGACCCCATTGGGCGGAGGCAGGGGCGGTGGCGGAGGAGGTGGAGCCACGGCCACACCAGCTCCCACTGCAGAGTCCATCGCAGCATCTGGTGCCGGCGGTGGCGGGGGAAGTTCCATGTTGTCGGCTCCGTTGTCCACACTGGCCTGGTGCACTGGAGGTGGCGGAGCCTCCACAGCACAGGGGACAATGGGGCCCCCAGCCTCGGGAGGTGGCGGTGGTGGTGGAAGGGTTTCCCTTTGGCTCGCCGTCCGATGGCGACTGGCCCCACTTGATGGAGTGCCTCCAGTGATGCTTGGCGAAGAAGTCCCACTGGAGACGGAGCCTGCAGTGGGCGGGGCTGGAGGTGGCTGACTGGGGCGAGGCCTGCGTGACGGCGTTCCATTTCCATTGGCTGGCGAGGGTGCAGGCTGCTGCTCCACGTAAGGTGGTGGTGGTGGGTAGTGGTTCGGCGACTGTGGCGGTACGTGCTCCGAGTAGGCAGGCGGGGGAGGCGGATAATGGGCGCCAGGTGCCAGCTCAAGGCTGCTAGGGCGCACAGGCCCATCAGGCAGCGTGGCAGGCGGTGCCTGCGGCTGCTGTTGCAGCGGAACGTGAGGCAGGGGCACCCCTGGCGCAGGTCCCCTGGCATTGTTGTACGGAGTGGTGGTCCCATAGATGGGCGTGTGGTCCAGAAACTCCTGCGTTGTGGCCAGCTGGCGGTAGCGTTCCCTGGTATTGTGGGGTTGCCGCACCTTCTTGTGCTTCTTGCCTTCGGGCCGAACTCGGTTGGGCTAGTGGAAGAATGGAATGAATCATGAGAATGGCAGGAGCAAGCAGCATTTGCCACTAGTGGCTTTCACCACAAATTTTTGCACATAACACCAGCACCAGTTCTTAGTCATTACATTCAGAATGCACCATGTGGCTAGGCTAGTGCAAGTGGCCTCTCTTTAGCAGCTGTGACATAAGAGACATGCACACTTCCTGGAAAGACAAGCGTTAACTTTGCATTCCCTCCCATGTCTCCATTCCACCCCTCTCACCAAGTCAGAGGGTTGCACGGCACAAAGGCGGGTGTGGCGAAGAGGCTCGCGTTTTCTTTTCTCGAGGATGTTGTGTTTTTTCTATCCTTTCGGCACACACATCCAGTAGCCAGATTAATTCTTATAACTGATAACGCCACATGGGAACATTGAAGTGAAGAGATTATTTTACCATAGAAGGCAAACAAAAGTTCATGGTGCATCGGCTGCTAATTGTTATAGTATCCGATATATTTTTAAAACCGATGTTGCTACAAGTGGGTTAGAATGTATAAAGACATCAAAAGTGGGCCTGCCCATGGCCTTGGAAGAGGATGAACTTCAAAAGTTTTGAATACTAATGGTAGCAAGCACTACAACAATTCTGGTGGTATATGCACAGATCATACAAACACTAATGCAGAGATGTTGCTTTTTCTCTATTGTGTGATAATACCTCTTACTGTTGAAATCCAGAAATTCACATTATTGCAAAGCCACTAATAGCATTACAGTAGAACCCCACTGTTACGTGCCAAGGTACTGCGTTTTCATGGCTGTTACGTAGTGTTCGGCAGGTCCCGGCATAGCTCCCATTAGATCCAATGCATTGGCAACCCCACTGTTGCAGCACAACTGTGGGACCATTCCCGCATCATACGTTGCGAACTGCCACCCCGCGCCGGCCCGAGCGGCCATGTTGACTTTTCATGTAGCTTGGCTTGGTGGCTTGACGATGGGATTGGCCGCCCAAAGTGCCGCGGCAACACCTATGACATTTTAGGTTTCCGCCAGCAAAAGCTGATCTGTATTTGCTATCTAAAGATGGTGTCTATGACGCGTTGGGGCCCTAAAATTGGTTTTGGCGCATAGATGTTCCGTATAAACATGAAAACTGAGACTTGGGCGAGTTGGTGTGGTTCCATCTTTACAAAAAACTAGCGTGAAAAAGACGTGGACGAGCAAGAAACGACAAACACAGCGCTCGTGTTTGTCGTTTCTTGCTTGTCCACGTCTTTTTCACGCTAGTTTTTTGTTAAGATGCTTCTGTATTAAGTCCAAGGGCGATAATGCTGTCGCCGCGCGCTCTATGATGTATGTGCGAGTGAAAGCGTGCGAGGGAAGCCGACGACCGTGGCTAAATCTCGCGCGCGCAAGAAAGAAAAGCGGGGAGGAAGCGCGCCTTCTTCCGTCGCGCTTGAAGCACCGGGGAGGAGGGGGAGGGAGAAGGGATAGCGGGGTGCGTTGTGCTCCGGCTTCAACAGTGTACTGCGCGGCGGCACGCAGTTGCGCGGGCCGTATCATCAAAGCGATCTACGTTGGCAGCAGAGTCTAGGCAGTGTAGGTACGTCGGCGGCTCATAGGTTTGTGCGTGCTGTGTTCTCGGCGCTCAGTTTGCGTTGGAGTGATAGACAGCGCGAAGGTCACATCACTCGCAGCTGCTGCCGCGCGCGCTTCCTCACGCCAGCGTTCCGACAGCCAGTGTCCGCGCTGACACCATGCTTGTTAATATAGTTAATAAGCGAATGTTTACAAGTTTATACGGATGATAAAACTACTATCCTTACTTTGTATAGATGTCTACTAATTTGCTATCTGAATCGATGCTTTGGCTTTTGGGCGAAACTGCAAATTTTTTTCACATGTAAGAATTAAAATTGTATGCCAGTTCACCACTACTCTCATTTTTCAATTTTTCCCGTTTCTCGGCTCTTCGTTGTTTTTTAACGGTCCCGTGAAAAACATAACTGCAGGGTTCTACTGCAACTCATTTTGATGTTTGTGCATCAAACAATTCTGTAGCACTATAACGTGTTGCAGTACATAGGAGGTGTATTGTCAATATCCATTAATTCAATCTCAGTTAATTTTACCTTACCTATAATTCTGCTGTATTTAGGCCATGAATGGTTCCCACATTTTAGTAAGGAAAAAAAAAGTGGCGGAACTCATCTTCAGACTTGAAACATCAAATATATTTTAAATAAAGCAGACTTTCTCAGTTAAACGATCACAAATAAGTGGGCTTTCATTTTAAGTACACACCATCCTTCACATCACTCACTTCACACGAAACTCTCACAGATAAATACCAATAGTCACAGTCCAAACACAGGTGAGAAAGGTTAAAGCCGTGGGAAGCAATGTGCAGAAAAAGACATGGCGAGTTACACTCACCTCAGCTCCGTCCTTGGAATGCACCAGCTGTGATGACAAGCGGAAGGCCAAGCCAGAAGTAAAAGCATAGCAAAAAAAGGGAAGTATTGAGTACATGAAGCCAGCAAAGCATTTCCATAGGATGACAAAGTTTTAGTGTCGCGAGAACTAAGGCAAGCTTAGCACATTTCAGTGTCTGTGCAGGTAAATTAGTGCTAGAAATGCCAAGCTCTATTCTTTCACACATGCAGACAGACAGACACGCGTGCAAACTTTGTAAAACAAAAAAAAAATAATAAAAAATATGGGACCATCATTTATGTGACTTTCTTAAAGTGCACTGTGAAACCGATGGAAAAGCTTGGATACGAATGGTTTGACCTGTCTTGGCCTAAGACATGGTAATTTTGACATTCCAGTGGCAAGCTGTCACAAGATTGACTGTAAGCTGCCATCAGAGCAGAAAAAAAAGCATGAATTTTAGGGGGAGGATTTCTGGCTCAAGAGCAGGCAGTTTTAGACACATTCGAACAAACAGGAATATGCCAATCTGCCCAAGGTATGTTGTTATAGGACTAAGATGTAGTAGCTGTAGTGTGCCTTGAAAGCTAGTAGTGTCACGCTGTGAAATAAAAAGGCAAGTGCTCAAAATGTAGTGTGCAGTTTGTGGTCGTACAGCACTGTATGTACCATGCAAATATGATGGAATTATACCCTTTAACCCTTTCCATTAGAAAATGTACTAAAAATCAGTTTTGTTAGAGCCAAAACAACTGATGACTACACAATTTTACCTTCTCCTTAACTGTTCGTATTTACATTTCTAATTTTCTTTTTTTCACACTTGCATGCACATGCTTCGAATTTTATTGCAGACATCATTATAAATTTACAATCTGATCATTCCACATGTCCCCACATCCAATGCATATAATTTATTGTCTGCACTCCCTTGCATTCACATTGAGCAATTTCCAAATCCAGTACTAGCAGCAGTTGCCTCCATCACACCCTCCTATAGGTTCTTTTCCCACTTAACAGTTTTACAGCTAGGCTGATATTGAGATTGGACTATTAAACTAGCTTTACTGTACACCCCTGCCCTTGTGACATGAGGACATGGCCAGGTCTCTAACAACATTGAAATCCACAATTCACTTATTTGTACACACCCACAACATCTCGAAGTCATGCACATTTGCCCACATTGCTATAAGTTGGATGTTGTGGAGGAACTAATGCAACAGTTATAAAAATGCCGATTTCCCTTTTTTTATGCCCTTATCACAAGTTACATACTTTGCACAGCGCTGCAATCACAAACAAAAAAAGTTTTGTCAATGAAACACTCACTTTCTTGCCCCTGTCAAGCATGATCCTTTCTGTGTCCTTGAGCATTTCCCGCCTCCAGAGCTCAAAGAAGTAGCCGGGGTCTGTGTATGACTTGAGACCATCTTTACCATCATCCCTGTAATGAAAAAATAAATTATTTTGCTCTCAATGCTGCTCTGACAAGCACAAATGATGCACACAAGCAAAAAAAGCATTGCAAAGATGTCTCCTAAAAACCAGAGAACTTGTCAAAGCATGTCAACTAGCTACTTCCATGGCCCTGCCATCTATATTAGCCTCCTATTTGGCTCAGTTGGTAGAGAAACTGCTCCAAAAAGGTGTTGTTGCTGGCTTCGATTCACCCACCCAACCAAATTTTCATTCAATGATTGCAGTGCTTTCTTTCTCACAAGCCCAATGAGGGTTTCTTCTTTTTTTTTTCTCCAGCTTTGTGCTACATACAAGTAGCTGCCAAATTTCTCTTTTAAGTATCTTCGTGCACCTTGCAGATTTACAAAGAGTTCATGTGGATTTGGTTAAGTACCGGTCACAAGCGTGGACCACAAGAAAGTAAGCGCACCTGTATGGATTCAGCTTGTCCAGGGGTGGTGGCTTGTCACATGCTTGGTACATCTCGAGCATGCCCGCTGGCATAGTCCCTCGACACACCACTTGCTGGTCATACACTATGGAGCTGCGGAATGCCTTGCGCATGTGTATGTCTTGCAGCGACACTGCACAAGAAAAAACAAAACAGGGCAACAAAGTCAAGACAGTGTGCGCAAACTAGAAAAAACACCAAACACTCTATTATTATAGAGAAACATACTATAATTACATATACTTCCAATCCCTTAGCATTTGTTAAGACATTTTATAAGATAATCTACTTAATCTTTTACCAGGTTAGTGACCTACAGCAATGTTTCCTTACCGTGCTCTGCCACATCAAACACTGTTTGCTCACTGCTCACAATTAATGCGATTAGTACCTTGCTCGAACACTACCCTGGCTTAATTTAAATAACTATTGCATTGCATATACACTAAAACCTTTATTTTCTTACACATCCTCACTGTTACTGTAAACAAAAATGATTTTTGTCATATAACACATCGATCATGTCACTCGGTGCCATGTTATCACCAGGTGAAAATGTCACCAGATACAAATGACATTTTCCAGTGTCCCACAATGGAGCCACAAGTGCCGAAATGTTGCACAAGTCTTGTGCACGCTCACCTTCTTCAACCGTCGAATCCAACTGGGTGACCTTGAGAGCAAGCCGGTCAACTCTCTCCTGGAGGGCTGCCGCTCGAGTGACCAGGGCTGTGGCATCTTGGAACAGGGCGCCAAAGAGGTCATGTGCATGCTTGGACAGCGACGAGAGCTGCCGCACGACATTGGCCAAGGAGCCGTTGGTCACACATTCAAGCTCACTAGGAACCTGCAAGAACATGCAATGATCAGGTTCATCCCAACCTGTCACAGTACACTGCTCGTGCTTTTTTT
Source organism: Dermacentor silvarum (assembly GCF_013339745.2). Taxonomy (NCBI): domain Eukaryota; kingdom Metazoa; phylum Arthropoda; class Arachnida; order Ixodida; family Ixodidae; genus Dermacentor; species Dermacentor silvarum. The sequence continues at coordinate 53,300,360 of NC_051161.1, read as the reverse complement.
TTTTTTTTTGCAATCAGCAGCGGGATGAAAACAGCGAATTTTTAAACTCTGTCAAATACAAATAAACTGTCTCGAAGAGATTACGCACAACATTCCAGATAGTTCTATGTCTTGCACTGAGAGGTCTTACGTTACCAAAACTTCAGTTCTTACTGACACGACTGGAGTCGCCTAAACAATAGTATGACAGCTGAACACCCCAGGTCTCTTGTTTTTAGTGAAGGCTGACAGGCATACTTGCCAGCTAAAGAATCACCTCAGCTTCTAACAGAACAGTTAATTCTAATAAATGAAAAAAAAATTAGTACATGTAATAATGGTTCTCCTACTTCATATTCTATTCTTTTCATGACAGCCGTCCCAAGTGGCCAATCCCAACAAGTGCAGGGCCCGACTTTGCATACGCCAACCACCAATAGCAAAAAAAAAAAGTATACAAAATGAACAGGTGGTGTTCAAATCCCCCCCCCCCCCCCCCAACCCCTCAGCAACAGCTCTCTCTGAGTAACAGATGCTTAATTTCGAAGCCCATGCTTGTGTGTTCTGCAGGAGGCGATTGCAAGACACGCCCCTTTATCAAAATGTTAGCTCCAGAGAGAGGCTTCTCTAGGTGGACCACCGTTGATTTCTTACTACAAACCCTTTGTCCTGTTTGATCTGGTTCTGCACTTCTTAACAAAGATTTATCTCGACAGGAACCTATCTGCATTTTGGCAGACTAACAAATGCCACACACGGACTGTGCCTCACGTACCTGTACTGCAGGAGCACCTCTTGCATCCAGGGGCAAGGTGCCCCGGGACACATGCACAGGTTCGATCAGCCGCTGCACCAGTGGCATTGCCGCCTGCCTGCCTCGGGCTGCTCAGCCACGCACTGGGCCCCAGACACTGCCACCAAGAAAACCGAGTGAGGAACTTGTTTTAACAAGTACCCACAGCAGCACGATAACTGCACTTGTGGGATTTTACACCAGAAAGCTGAACAGAAGGTCATGAGGAACGACATCGTGAAAGGCTCCCAATCACACTTCACTATGTAAAAAAAACTCGGGAGAGAAGCAGCCTAGAATGAAAACTGTCCAACTATATGCTTAGAAGCCATGCATGAAGGATATTCACTAATCAAAAATTCAAGATTTTTGGTCGGCTTCATTTTAACCTTTCCCATCTTCAAGACCATCCCCAACTTTAGGTCTCTTGCCCCAAAACATTTTACTCACCTATTTGTCTACATGAGGTTTCACAGGATCTCGGTGTCCTAGTGAACAGGCACCTCTTAGAATTCAGTGGCTATTTACTATACCAGAGTAAAAGCTGATTTATCTAAGTCAACTCTAATAGCATAGCGAGACCAACCACAGCTGCTGCATGCTGCTGCTGAATTGCCGAGTGATGCCGCATCCTACTCTGTTGGAAGCACAATACTTTTCTCGGCTCAACATCCAAGAAAAAAAAAAAAAAGATGCACAGAGCAACGCTGACACGTTTACAAACACAAAGGACAAATGTTTAGAAGGCCCTCAATGAATGACTGCTCTACATGTACAGAGGAAATCCTCTTTCGCAAAGGCAGAAGTATGCAATGTATGCTGGTGTTTGACCTCATCAACCCAAACTCGCACCCCCCCCCCCCTTTTTTTTTTTGCTATTGCACCTTGTAAAGGTACCTGCTACAGAACTCTTCCGGTTGCTCTACTTGGTTCGTAACAAGTAATGACGATGGTTTAACAATTCGGTGCATTTCACATCGACACGTGCAAAATGCGACCACACAGCAGTAGCAAAAACTTTGCATAGGCAAGTTTACACAAAAGAAGTCACCAAAGCACCTTTTTTTAACAGTGGCACACCAATAAATATAGCAGTTGACATGCTCTGCCTACAAGACGTGCAATTTGAGGCAGCAGTTATTTAACCAAGGAAAAACAGCACTCAAAAGGTGTTGGTTGGGCTTGTTTCGCAAGCACCTTCACAGAATTACTGGTGTGCAACCAAGAACCTTCATATAGTCAAGCAAATGTACTCCAAGGTTTAATTTATTTTTTCTTCTTCAAGAACAAAAGTGATGACATAAGGCACGCTATCGTGAGCACGTAAAGCGCTTTCGGTCGCGAGCAGACCAGGGGACTGAAGCGCTTGTTGACACATCACCGGTCCCGCCCCTGCCCAAATCCGAACGTAAACAATTCGGACCGGAAACCGACAAGCGTCATGCGAGGAGCTTCTTGTGTTATTGCTTTTTTTTTTTTTTTCCGTCACACAGACGCCAGTTCGGGGTGAAACCGGCGAGAGAGGCGAAGCCGTCACATTCTCAGACAGCGCAGGATGAGGAAGTCCGGAAAGTCAAGCCGCGACACAGCGATGATTGACCGGCGCTGTTCCCGCAGCGGAGAACCCCGAGCGTATCGCCGGCATGCGTCAAAAGGCGCGGCCCGCCAAGTACGGGCTTGTAACCTTGTACTATCGCATTCTACGCCAGCTCGGTGGAAGATTTCGAAACATCATCGAGACTCTCCGTGTCGTTCGTCATAAAGAATCCCGCGCGCGTGCCAAAAAGAAGAAGAAAAAAAGCATATACAAAAACAGCGCAAGCGGAAAAAGGAATGACCTCACCCACTTCGACAGAAGCTATGTTTCGTTCTCCAGGGGGGCCCCGTTCGTAGCAGCACAGATCTCGATGCAGCACTCGTTTACAACATCAACGCAGACGTTATGCAAGCGATCGAGACGTAATGTGCATATTAAGTTTGGCACGCAACAGGAACGCCTCGGACAATGCGTTCAGACACCGAGTGTGAGAGACTGCAAGGGGTGATCACCGCGGTCTGCGCGCTGCCAGCGACTAGACTGGGCTCTCTCCTGCAATTACAATGCAGCTCTTCGCGTTGCGGTGGAAGTAAAGCAGGAGTAAATTAAATAATAGATGCACAAACGACAAGAACAAGGCAAAAAAAGAAATGTTCACACGTGTTTCCGCACTTTAAACACGTAATGATTCCTCGTATTAAGCCTATGTATATACAGGAAGTTTGGAGATTACGTGCAGTCAGCAGGTCCAAGCAAAGACGCACAGGACGCGGCGAACACAGAGGAAAAAACGCGAGAAATCCACGAGCGATTTTCGGGAGCGCTTGGCAAACTGGACGCGCAAAAACGCCAGGAAATAGAAGATCAAAACGATGGCAAAAAATCGCTCACCTTTACATCTAAATTCTATACGGGCACCCCGTGTCGGAACTACTCGTTGCCGACGACACTTCTTCTAGTAGATTAAAACCTACACGCAACAGATATGTTAAGAATTTGCGGTAAAACACTCTAAAAACAACATTTCGCTGACCACCCGAGCACTCCTGCACAACCTTCAGCACAAGATGGCGACCTAGATGACACTTCTTTTGATAACTACTTTCATATAAATAATTGCGGCAATACTATCACATATTTTTTTGTATTAGCTTTAGCGGAATATTGTTAATAAGAGCCCTTTACATTGAACTTTAATCTTTATTTTATAAATGCGGTCCTAATGATGTCAAACTTCAATATGGCGGCGATGTTGTCAATCTGCGAGTACGCCAGTAGCGACGACGAGAATGCGACGGAAAAAGGAGAACCCAAGGAGGATTATTTAACGCTACCGAATACCACGCAGTCTGTTGTTGCGATTCGGAACAAGTACCAATTAAATGCAGCTCCAGATGTTGCCATCAAGGTGAGGAAGCAATAAACTCGAGCACGTTCAGTTGTGCATGCAGTTTGCCGAAAACACTACCATTTACTAATGATCGCGTTAGTAAAGTGGCGTTCTCTTACTCCTTCTGTAGGAGTCGGTTTGCGGAGTCAAACCAATCGACCCCACCAGCAAAGAACTACTGTTCAACCCGAAGTATGAAAACCTGTTCGCTCCTGTCGTGAGTATCAATGACTTGTTTCCGTTGTCGTGTGACTAACATGAAAGCTTTTGTCATAAGAAGCTATATTTGCCCGCTTCGATTGTCATTCTAAAATATATAAATTCACTGATCTAGTCACGTTCTAATCAACACGTCCTTTTCTCTGCCTCCATTGCAATGTTTCCAGTATCGTGCACACATGAATGTGTCTTTTTTGCAGGTTGGGCCGGAAAACCCTTTCAAGAGTCAGCAGCAAAAAGCTGTTAAGAACACCTTGGCTGGATACGTCGAGCCGGCACATGTAAATGACTTCCACTTTGAGTCGCAAAGGCTAACGTTTAACAGCTATGGTGAGTGTAATTTTGGTTTAGCGAGGCACCGTGGCGGCAACTGTAGAATCGCTAATAAACTAATTAATTACAAGCGTGTGCTCTACTACCACTGTCTGGGTTCGTGTGCTTTGCACAAGACTTCACAGATATTCTCCTATCTTATTACGTAGGCTATGCACTCGACCCCACGGCAGACGGATCCATGGATGAGGGCCACAAGATGGTCAGTTCCACGGACGGTGCTTCTTCAAGCAGTGCCCTGACCGTGTTTGAAAAGACAAAACCTCGACCGGGCGACAAAAGGAAGAAAGCGAAGAACAATGACCCCTCAGACATTGATGGTTTTGCCGGACCTTGGGCCCCATACAGGGACGAGAGACGGAACGTTAAGCCGAGTGAGGTACAGCCGAGCCTCCCCACGCATTGCTTGCATTTCGGCTTTTGGAGTGTGACTCGCAAAGAAATGCTGCGAACATAAGTTTGCTGTTGCATGGAGATAGAGAGTTCTAGCTTGTCCCTAAACTTCATACTGTTTACGGATTACTTGGTTACCCGAGTCGTGGATGGCAGTAGCAAAGCTGGTAGCGACATCTTGTGACGTTTTGTCCAACTGTGATATGTTTGAAACATTTTTGTTTTGCATAATAATTCTCATCAAAGGAAAATTATAAACGGATGCATGTTAATGATAATATCGCTACCGACGCTTTGCATGAACAGTTAAGTAAAATATGACAGGTCATTGGCAGTATTAGCTTATTTTGCTGTCTGGTTAAACTCTGTGTCGCGAGTTGTCGTTACCAGTGTTGTTGCAGTACACCTCTCCGATAACCCAGTATTCCACGAATGGTAATATGCTTACCGAAAAGCTAAAACTCTCTAATACCTGAACCTATCAAGGTCTTGCCTTGCTGTGGTAAACGATTGGATGTTGGTGTAAAGAGCGTTGAGGCATTACATTGTTTACAACTAAGAAAAAAAAGAGTGTGAAGACGGGACACACAGTGAAGGAACTACACAACAAAGTGCAGAAAGCAGGAGTGCAGTTGAGTTTTAGTGCACGACACAAACTGGGAGCTCTCTGCAGAAAGGTAAACACTGACAGGCATAAAAATATAAAATGTGAGAAGAAACATGCAAATAAATGTGTAGAATGCAAGAGCACAGTTGTATATGATATCCATTGTCATGTGGATGCAGCGTATAAAGTTGTTTGGGGTACAAAAATCGGGCATTACCGGGTTTTACCTGAGAATGAAGGACCCTGAGTTACAGGACAAATGGGTGATGCTATAAAAAACAGTGTTTGATTGTGCCGCTTTTTCCAATCTGTGTACTGCCTTTTCTTAGTAAGCCATCTACCAATCAGCGCACGTAAACACAATTCTGCATTTACATGTAAAGAAATGCTAGAAGCTGTAAACACAACATTGCTAAACCCATGAAAGTAAATTTCCCGCTGGCAAGTGATCTTGCACATAGGGGTTCACAGCTTTGATCAGAACAGTCCTGTGACTTGTGGCATTTTTACCAGCCGGTTTTGTTTTGCACATGAGAAGTAAGGAAATAGCCATGGGAAAATTCTAATGTCTGAACTGCTTCCTGGCGATGCATGTGTCACAAATGAGAATGCTTGTGGCTCCAGTTATTGCAATGCTGTGCAATTCACAGGAGGAGCAGGAAGAACTGGATGAAATTATGGCAAAAAGGAACAAAAAGGGTCGACGTACCGAGGATAAGCCGATGGAAGAGAAGACAGTGTTGCACAGTGAGTGGCCCCTCTGTATTTCTTCTCTCTTATCCAGGTCATGTTAAACATTCTTATGGTTCGAAGTGCATTGTCTGTAGAGCTGTTCCTGCTTTGCACGACACACATGCATGAGCAAAAGTATACATACCAGTGTTTCCATTGTAAAACAGGTTTTCTTTGCTGCCTATGCATGTCACTCAATACTTCGGACTGCGATCTAAACTGAGGATTGTAACCTTCACCGTGCACTCGCCAATTTCAGTTTGTGTGTCTAAGTTATAAACAAATTCAGTTTTTGTTACATACTTTTGCTCATGATTGTACAAACTAGACCAGATTCAACACATTGAGTTCATGTGCTCTGTTCAGTTGTCCTTTGACAGCAGATGAGTAAACTCGTGTGAAATAGAATGTGATGTTCACGTGCTCAACCCCATGGAGACAACACTAATGGGCTAAGTGCTAATTTCATAAGAAAGAAACATGCTTAAGCTAACAGAAAAAGATCTTTCAGTTCCCATGTGGCAGCCTTGTTCACATTGACTGCAAATGGCGGTGATTAGATGGTTGTGTAATTCTCACATGATCAGCTGTTTTAGTGGAATGGGGACAGTTTGCTACTTATGCTTTACACCAGTTCTTAATGCAATTCACCCTGACCAGACAGCCTTCCATTCAACTTCTCTATTATCTTGTAGTGGTGAACATTTGACAAGGGTCTTGAAAAGGAACTAGTAAAAGAATATGCATAAATTTTATCATTTACTTTATTCGTGTAAACATAGGTTGTAACGACAAGCTGTGCATTGTTTGTGTAATTTGTTTGCTAAAAATCATTTGGAAGTTAAATGCTATTCTTGCTATTTCTTTCAACTCGGCTCCCAATGTTATACCCTACTGGTTTAACGGCCCACAACCACCAACACCCCCAAAACTCTGACATCACTCTGCTAAATTTATGCTTGCTGACGCATGTGCTTCACGCCGTTACAGTCAAGGACCCATACGACTACCAGGGCCGGTCGTTCCTGCACGTTCCACAGGATGTGGGCGTGAACCTTCGCTCGAGCGAGCCACCCGACAAGTGTTTCCTGCCCAAACGTCTCATCCACACATGGTCAGGCCACTCAAAGGGCCTGTCGGCAATCCGCTGGTTCCCTCGGTCTGCCCACCTGCTGCTCTCTTGCAGCATGGACTGCAAAGTCAAGGTACGCCCTTGCCCACCCGTAGAGTAAGGCAGGCAGGAGTGCTGACTTGCCTGATAAGGCGATCAACTTGTGCCAAGCCAATTCTAGCTTTGTGGAGCAGCGCACAGGTGGTGTTGAAACATTACTATTCCTAGCAACAGCTGCACTCTATGTCGCCTGTGCCCTCTCACAATACCAACAATACTGCAGGCTTTCAGTGCAACAAAGGGCCTCTTGTACCTTTTTTCTAGCTGCAGAACAAGCTGGCACAATTTGATGACATGTAGTCACCACCACTCTTTACAATGTGTTCATTGTTCGGCTAGCTGACAGGCACCGTTCTTGCAAATGCACAGGCTGTGTTTAAGCAAAGCTTTATAGGCTCACAAGTTCGGCGGCGGTGGTGGTGTCACTCCGAAAAGTGGGCCGATCCTGGTGATAGTGCAGAAAGAGTCCAAGCTCATTGGCACATACCAGGGTCAAAAAAAAAAGAAAGAGAGCGAGAAAGGAAAGAAAAAAAATCACCACGAAGGTCAGCGAAAGAAAGAGAGGGAGAGAGAGTAATAAAGAGAAAGAAAGAGAGAATTAGATACCGTAAAAACCGGACTATAGGTCGAACCGGAATATAGGTCGACCTCCCAACTAACCAAATCTAAAAATGAAAAAAATCTTTTTTAATGGCAAAAGTAGCAAACCTACTTAAAACCGGACTATATGCTCTACCCTTACCTTTAAGCAAATGCGACTCGGCCGGTTGCACAATGGTGACAGAATGAAGTTGCGTTGCTGGATTTTTGAAAAGTTTGACCTATATTCCGGTTTTTACGGTAGAAAGAAAGGTAGAGAGAAAGAAAGAAAATTGCCACGAAGGTCAGATACAAACACGACAAGCTTCACTTACCCCCATTTTCTCGACAGGGAAAGGGCTGGTGATTTTTTCTTGTTACCCTGTTCGTTTGGCAGCGTGCATACTGATGTTTTCCTTGGGAGTGGTGCCAAGAACTTTACCACAATTATAGAATTTCAGGATTTGATAGAGTGGTTGGCAAAACATATTGTGGCTGTTTGAGTTTCAAGTGCCAGACTCCAGAAATGTTACAGTAGGGGAAGCATGTTGGCAAGGTTCCAATCTGTAATTCGTTGTTGAATGTTGAACCTGCTGGTCCTGCTCCCGGTGCCGACCTACATATGTGGCAGTGCGGAAAATAAACCGCAGCGAAGGGATACGGGATGGGCACAGTTGTTCCTGACTTCTGGTCTGTATGGTGCAGTATCTGCTAGCCTGCATGCTCTTATCTCTTTGCTTATGTCTTCAGTGAAGGATGACAAATATTCCTAAACACTGGTTTGAGAAAGTATACCTAACAGTGGTCAGTGATTGCATCATAGTCAACAATAACCTCGTCAGGTAATTGAAATTCGTTGACTGACTGCAGATAATACATGTGGAGACACGGTAAACAATGTCGAATCAGTTTTACCCCTGGGTGGCACGGGCAAGATTAATGCAGTTGTATACAAAGTTGCTGCGACACGCACATATTTAATGACAATAAATGGTGTGATGACGATAGGTGCAGTGTATGCAATACGTCTGTTCGCCAATCGTAATATAACTTTAAAAAGCTAACTTGCAGAATAATTTATGCAGAATTATTTCAGATTACCTCAGAAATGTGCCTTTCGCGTGCAGTCGCAGCTGCTACCTCGGGAATGAGAGTATGCATTTGACGGCCAAATGAGTTTTGAGAATGCACTGCCCCACAAGTGAGATTGAGCTTTAAAGCAACATAGCAGTTGATCTTATTTGTTGTGCCCTTGTGGCATGGGTATTACTCGTCATCCTTCTCTGTGACAACCTCATTCTAGTAAACAGTACACTGAACTGTCTTTTTAGATCTGTCTTGCTCACGGCTGGCACTTTTGAACGCAGTTGTGGGAGGTGTACAACGAGCGGCGCTGTATCCGGACTTACAACGGCCACCGGCAGGCGGTTAGGGACATTGCCTTTGACAACAAGGGCGAGCGCTTCCTCTCGGCTGGCTACGACCGCTATGTCAAGCTTTGGGACACGGAGACGGGTGAGTGGCATGCATGTCCTGGTTTGAAATGCGAGGCAGTTACGCACTGGACATGCACGAATGACACTAGTTGCGTTTGAGCAACTGCAACCTATTTTTCACTTGGCTTTACGATGTCTCCATGAAGCACAGACACTGGACTGTTTTTCCTGACGCAAAACGACAATTTTTATTCACAGCATGCACACACAGCTGTGTATATTGCATGTTTTTACCACTGTACTGTTTATGTTTCTAGAATTGTCACTTTTCACAATGATTCGCTAGGAAATATCTTCGAGCAAACACATGCCTACATTCTCACTGCCTGGCAACCCTTTCTTGCATTTATACAGGCAACTGCATAGCAAGGTTCACCAATCGCAAGGTGGCTTACTGTGTCAAGTTCAACCCTGACCACGACAAGCAGAACCTGTTCGTGGCCGGTACCTCAGATAAGAAGATAGTCTGTGTGAGTCCCACTGTCGCAGCTTCTGTTTACATTTATTTGTTCCATTGCTGTTGCTTGGCTTGTAGTTATCAGAAAAAATGTGTCATGTATTCATGTGAGAAAAGGCAATAATAATCTTTATGTAGCTGCAAGTACTACCATAGTGTTCAGTTTTAGAATTTTCGTTTTGTTTTCTTGGTTTATGGTCACGAGTTGTGTGACTTATGACGAAAGCTCGCTGTGTTCTCATGATGTTTTTACTTGAAAAGACAGTGGGCCATCTGTGTTGAAATTTTCCTTTCCAATTTTATTATGCTTATTAGTGCTACATCTGATGTGACGACCGAAAAAATGTTTTCACTTGCTTTTGTGCACAAGCTCAAGTGTCACGATGTACACATTGCATATCTCAACATCTGTCATTAGAGAGCTTTAAATTGCTGTCTTTAATAGTGTATCATTTGAGAGACCAGTTTGTACATCTTTATGCACTCTGGACATTTAAAAAAATGTCATTAGCAAACTGAAAGGCACCAGTTGAAGTAGTATATACACAACTTTTTATTTATTTGCTGATGCCATTAACTTATAGGCTCTCATAAAAGCATTTGTTACTACTGCTATTTGGTTCACTTTTATAATCTGCATACAGCGAAAACTCATTTACCTCTAATGACCTTTGCTACTAGGTTTATGTGACAGTGTCACAACTCAAGTTGTAGACATATCGTTCCTAATATTAGAGATTATGAATGGTTATCATTGCTGCTGCTATCAGTGTCTTGGCGAGTGACACGTGACATTTACAATTTCCATTTTCTTTTTGTTCATGAACAGTGGGACATCAGAACTAAAGAGATTGTCCAGGAATACGACAGGCATCTTGGCGCTGTAAATACCATCACATTCGTTGATGACAACCGCCGCTTCGTCTCCACATCTGATGACAAGAGCATGCGTGTCTGGGAATGGGACATCCCTGTCGACATGAAATACATTGCGGACCCTTCTATGCACTCCATGCCTGCGGTCACACTGTCACCTAACGGTATGTTGTAGTGACTTCAAGGCAGTTCTGTGTGTCTGTGTCACTAGGCTCAGTGACAACATAAAAATTCAGTACAAGCTCCAGCCATAAAACAGCACTGCACCGGCCCATTCTGTGCCTCCACATTTGAAAACATGATTACCTGAGGAATGTCGATATTGAAAAAAGTTCACTTCTGCTGTAAAGTCACAAAAATGAGCGACCATAGTTGGCTGGTGCATTTATACAATTTCTCTTTGAATTGTAAAGCAGTGTATTTGCCGCTGCATTGTTAAGTTGTCGCCAACCATAGCTTTGTGTTTCTTGTGTTGGACATTTCCAGAAGCATACTAAGTACAGAACTGTATCAACATTAATTAAGTCAAAACTTTTTTTCTGAAATGTTCAAGTGAAAGAGGGAGGAGAATCAACCTTAGTGTCAAAATATGGTGGTTGGTAAAGGCCATCACTGCATACTCAAAATAATGGAAAGACAAATAACTGTGAAAAGAATGGGCGAGCTGAGATGGTGTTTCCTCGTGTGCCGTCTTGCCGCGCATTTAGTGCTGGAGGCTGCGTAATCTTGAGTTTCGGAGACACTTTGAAATGGGAGGGCAGACAAAGCATTTGCTTCCAGCTTCTGGCGCTTTTCATGGTAGCGTCTTCCCACTGCAGGTGACACTATCATCCGCGGGAGGGGGGCGAGTGGACGCGAAAGTGTGGCTGCCTTTGCTTCGTATCGTCGACATGGCATGAGACCGTATCTTTCATCGCTGACTCAAATTCAACAATTTTTTTTTCTACTTTCATTTGCTTTTTCCAATTGCCCAACAATTCAGAAAATTTTGCGGCCCCTTCCGTGTAACAAAAATTCATCGGCAACTGTAGTTATTTACATAAAATATCAAAGTTTAATATGACATTTCGACATAACGAAGCAAATTGCCGATTTTACCTACTTCGTTATATTGCAGTTTAACTGTATATAAATTTTGCATCTTTCTGCATCCGGTATGCGACATTTACTATGTATTGGTCGTGTGCGCAAGTGCTTCACTGCAGCCAATGGTCCCAGAAACACGTCATCCGCTCACTACGTCAAATTATGGCATAATTTGCAGCACAAACTCAATGCTGCATCAAATTACATGGTACAAACATATATGTTTAATATTTGATAAACAATTTTTTTGTCGGCAAGTGCGAGCACTGAGAGAAGTCTCTCTAATCTTCGTAGTGTTGCCTGCGATGTATGAAATTGAGTATAGGCATACCCAAACCCAATTTTAGACGCTTTTAATTGATGATCCTCCGTGAGCATGTGGAATAACGTTTCCATGGTGTTTCTCGCAGGTAAATGGTTGGCATGCCAATCAATGGACAACAAGATTATGATCTTCTCAGCCCTTAATCGTTTCAAGTTGAACCGGAAAAAGACGTTTGAGGGACACATGGTATGTGTTTTCAAAAATCATCGGCACTCTGGGTCACACTCGTTTGTCTCATCTCCTGTGCCTCCAGTTTGACTAGAAGTGGTCCTTTTATTGTATTTTTAGGTTGCCGGCTACGCTTGTGGTTTGGACTTCTCACCAGACATGAGGTAAGCATGTCACTCTCCTTTGCGAAGTAACACAAGAAGCAGAGCTAGTGTTGAACCAACTTTGGCCCATATTGGCTGGGTAGTGACAACATTGGTTTTACAGTAGCCTCTTTTGCTGCTACATTGAGCTACCTAGGTGTCTGAAATGTGAAAAACATGTTAGGTTAGGTTTTTTATAGCTAGGCCAGAAAGAAAAGTAGCGCTGCAAATGTGTAGGAATGTCAGCAAGCTCCATTAAAAGCAGCTTGCACCTCTTATCAATGAAAGCTATATTGGAAATCACACCCTAATTGTGCTTTGTGATGTTTTTTGTGCTTTCTGGTCAGAAATATTGAATTGAATTGAATCTTTATTTTCATTTATCATACATGAAGGATGGCGGGAGTAAAAGCTGCATAATAGCAGCTTGACTAGCTGTATATCCTACTCTTAAGAATTATCTTGCACCGGCTGCTTCGTTGCTGTGTTTGTGACTTGGGGATGGTGGGATTAGTCAGCTTTTTTTCTTGATTATCCTCACGACGAGCGTGCATTTCATTATGTACTGATAAGGCAAAATAAATCAAATCAACAGCCAAATAGCACCATCGGTCATTTTTAGGAGTGTGCGAATAGTGATTTTTGAGACCGAATCGAATATCGAGTAGTATTTGAATATTGGGTAGCTGTTATCACAATTACTATAAAACAATGTTGACATCCCAGTGTCCTTAAAGTGTCATTACATACTATGTTATGAAGTGTTGTTTATTAGAAGTACGAATGGAGCAAACAAGTAGTTTCTTTGCGTGAACATAGCTCTTCAGAGAGTGGGAATGATTTCTGTGCAGACTGTAAAGTATGGCTACCTAGGTAACGTAGCCTGCTCCGCTACGCAAATTCTCATGTTTTATGTATATATGCTATGCCCGTGGGGCTGAAAATTTACCATACTTGTGCTCCAATTTTATGTCTATTTTTGTGCAGTTAACTTAGTGTAATATTCTCTAAGTATTGGAAAAATATTTGCATTTATGAATAGTGACTATTCGATTCGAAGACCGATTCGTTATTCGAAAGTTTTGAATATTCGCACACCCCTAGTAATTTTTTTCTCCTTGTTTTAAAATTCTGTCATTCTCTTGCAGCTACTTAATATCTGGTGATGCTGACGGGAAGCTGTACGTTTGGGACTGGAAGACAACAAAATTGTATACCAAGTTCAAGGCCCACGATGCAGTTTGTATCAGCACAATCTGGCATCCACACGAAACGTCAAAGGTGGCCACTGCTGGCTGGGACGGCACCATCAAGTTCTGGGACTAAGCACAACACAAAGCATTGCTGTAAATAAAATCACTGTATCATATTAAAAAAAAAAACTGTAAAGTGGTAAAACCGCCTCTGTTTTTGTAAGCTAATGCTATGGAGAAAAGACTGAACAAACATGAAAACAGGCATCTAGAACTTCATCTAGATGGAGCTGTCTAGATAAAGCGATGATTGCTGTAGGAATCTTATTTCAAGCAGTAGATACTAGTTTCAAAGTGTTGTTGGTGGGCTCATGATGATGTGCTTTGCAATATGAAAGGCTGTACGTTGAACGCCACTGCACTCTGTGGAAATAGAACATAAATTGTAAAATTTTTTATCATGTTGACAGATAAGAGTTCATGTCTAGTCAGCTTCCCACCAGAGGCACTAGCTCGGAGTTTGAAAACAAAAAGTAAGCTACAAAAAAAGTAAATTGCAAAAAAAATTTTAAGGAATGCCTTCTGAAGGCTATAGGACAAATGGTGCTGAATGCCAAGGTTCAATACTATGGTGATCGAATCTTTCATAATTTGGCCAAACTCAATTTCAACGAATTCCAGGGAAATCGCTAGATAATTCCATAAACACAAAATTTGACCCGCCTCCCCCCCCCTCCTGATAATATTCTGTTGCCACAACCACCTGACACCTTCAGCACCTTGACATTCAGAAACCGAGTTGTTTAACGGTAGAACTGTGCCCAGGGTGCGCGCATCCATTATATCAGTGTCTAATACCTGTCGCCCATCGTAGCAGGGAGAAACGGCATCTGTGCATGACCGTAAATCTTATAAAGATTTCATTTGCAAAACGGCAGCATGGCGAGTACAGACACCTTCTGTGCATAGCCTTTTAGCATAAAGCTATTGCAGCTAGTTTTTTATCATGTTTATGTTGGAAATGCATTTTCCGTAAAGGAATGTTGACATGCAATTCTTTTTTTACTTTTTCTTTTTTGCATTATATGAAGGTATAGACCCTGTAAAAGAAATAGTACATGTACTAGCATCCTGAATAATTTACTACATTGCAGTAAAACCTTGCTATAACGAAGTTGAAGGAAAAGCGATACTTCGCTATATCCATTGCTTCATTTTAACGATTGGCTGCCAGAAAAGGCGGGAATGTGCCGTTAGTAAGCATTGGATAAGCCGATGCGAAAGCACTCTGCGCACCCGGCGAGAAGATCACTTTCTCTAGCGCTACTGTCAACGCAAAAGAACAGATTGATGGACTAGTTGGTATTGCGTTATGTGAAGTAGAGCACAAACAAGCACGCAGCAGGATGACAGATGAAATGCTCGAGCTCCACCGTTGTCGCGCGCACTCATGTAGCCACGTCTTTCGGTGTGTATTGTTAGCGTATACACTGACAGGGCACCGCAAACCTCCGATAACTAATTAGTACTGCTTAAGAGCTGCACGCAAGCGCAGAAACGCATCTGTTCAAACTGTCGTCTAGTGCAGTGCGTTGCACTGAATGGGGAGCGCTGCTAGCCTCAAGAAAGGGCAAAAACCTGAGACAGCGTCGGCGTCCTAGGCGTAACCAAGCGAACAAGCACAGCGAAGGATGAATGACGGCGATAGCGAAGAGAGCGTGAAGAGGAGGGTGCAGCGGAACCATGAGGTTGAGGGTATGGCGAAAGCGTGAGAAGCTTAGTGCCGCGCAAGACGGGCTCTGCGGCGACGATGGCGCGAGAGTAGCGGGCGTCGTCTGTTCACCGATGACGCCAAGCATAAAGGATGCGGCGAGCGCATCCACCGGTACCCTGCCTTTCCCAACCCGTTTCTCTCTCATGAGCGGAGGTCTGTCTGCGGCGGCTGCTGTGAATCGCGCTCACATGTCACCCACGCGCTGCCTCTCGCGATCTCCAGATTAGCGAGGCAGTCGCGCTACACTTCGCTCCGTTTGCGACATGCCGCACGAGACATTGTCTGCGCCAGCCAATGTATCGCGAAATGCAAACACGTATACAGCTGCACTCAAATTTCGCATTAAGGAGCATCATAATCGACGGTGACTTTTTTTGCTACCATTCGTCGAGACGATTACCCAGATCCCGGCGGTGCGGCTTTGTCCGATCCAATGACGATGGACTAAAATAATGTAAAATGGATCATTATAAAGCGCTATCCATTAGATGCATTAGATAGCGCAGCATATATTGAGGCCTTCGTACTAGGGTGCCTCAACAGCAGCGCCGCCGCACTTGGTATTGGAGCAACTTCGTACAGCAAAGCCACGCACTGTTTCAGCCAAGGCGCAGAGTGCTGTGTTGCACCAAAGCGCTATGACGTTGGCATTTCTCCATGGTGTTGCCACATAGCAGTGAGAGGCAGCAGCGAGTACGCGTGTGACCGCCAATTCAGCAGCGCGGTCAGGTTACACGTTGCCAGGTATAGCCGATAGCTTGCGCGAGTTTTTTTTTTAGTGCGGAAGCATTGCTATCGGGAGCGCTGCTAGCCTCAAGAAAGGGCGAAAAACCGAGACAGCGTCGGCGTCCTAGGCGTAACTGAGCGAAGGATGAATGACGGTGATAGCGAAGAGAGAGCGAGTAGGAGGGTGCAGCGGAATCACGAGGATGAGGGTATGGCGAAAGCGTGGCTACATGAGTGCGCTCGACAGCGGTGGAGCTCGAGCATTTCATCTGTCATCCTGCTGCGTGCTTGTTAGTGCTCTACTTCGCAATACCAACTAGTCCATCAATCTGTTCTTTTGCGTTGAGAGCAGCGCTAGAGAAAGTGGTCTTTTTGGTGGGTGCTTACCCAATGAGAGAAACCGTTCATTCGTCCCGTAAGGCGATCGCTTTCCGGATAGCGCCTGCAGCAGCGAGAGAATTCGAAAATCGTCGCTCTGCCTCTCGCTTCAACGCCAACAAAGCGGCGAGACAGCGCTCACGGAGCTCTCAGCACACGCCGCGCTCTGCCCCTTTCGCAGATCGCTTCCAAGATACGGGCCCGCGTGTCTCTCTCCAGTGCGAAGTGGCAAGAACACAGCACACACGAAGCTATCAGCACTCGGTGCACTCTGTCCCCATCGCAGATTGCTTTCAAGATAGGGCCCACACGGCCGTGCCATGTGCAGTCGCCTCCGGAGTACGGTTAATAATGGTTGGACGCGGATGGCTAAGGCGCTAAAGAGCGATAACGGCTTATAATGATCGGAACGTCATCAGCGCTCCTGGCGCCGCCGTCCGTACCAGTTCTTGTCGCCGCAGGGCTGTCGTTTATACTGGTCGGATCAAGTTTCATCACATTGATTATGACGCTGCGCTGCGTGGAGATGAGCAAGTGGCACAATGCCTACGCATACATAGACATCTCCCAGAGGAGTTTCTGCATGAGTTTTTTACTGCTGATTCAGACAAATCATAAGCGCCGTCCCGCGCCGCGAGATTTCGGCCTAGTCGGCGCAATATGAACAGTAAGCTATCATTCTGGTGTTTTTATTTGTTATATTCATTCTAAATAAACTTTTGCTTCGTTAAAACGAGATTCTAAATGCATGGGATGCAGTGTTTATTTCGAGGGGAATTACTATTACGCCCCTTATGGATCCGCCAGTGAGTACAAGTCATGTCATCGTCTTGCTACAGTTGTAGCACACACGCTCTCGACACGCAGACACAATGGTCTATCTGGAAATGCTTTGCAAAACCCCACACGATGCGGGATAGCTGCAGCAGTCTGGAAATATTCCCACAGTGCGGTGTATCTACTTTTTTTTATCTCTCTCATATCCCATGGTCCGCACACTTTTGATTCCGTCTGTACCTTTCAAGTGAAGTATTTTCTAGGATATATCACTGAAATACCAGAACGCAAAGCTCGGTTTGCTGTGTTGGCCCACCATTTCTGTTACCGCCATCGTCGTTGACGGGTCGCCTACTCATCTTCTGGTGCTATTAGCCCAAGAAAACTTGTAGCAGATCTTCTCGACAGAGGACGTTGCTGTGACAGTATAATGTTTTGTATAGCACATGCCTCCAGACCCTTGCGTTCCAAGGGCCATGTTAAGACAGTATAGTGCTTCTTGCAAACTTTTGCCTATATAACATTTTAGTATATCATGTCATTCTTTCGCAACGTATCGTTTGTGCCCGTAGTACATCTCATTAGTCATCGTCGTAATCTTAATACATATGCACTTTACGGCGACTGTTCTTTAAGGCCCCTTTACCGCCAAGTCACATCTACCTCTGGCAAGTCATCGGTCCACTGCAAACTCCCAAACACTGGCCTGGCACTCTTTGACCGTACTTGGCCCTTGCACCACAAAATGCTGCATTCATAATCTTCGGTTTTGCACTTAGCTCGCCAGCATAACCGATTAAAGGGACACAAAGAGAAACACTGAATCTGTTTAGACTGATAGAGTATTAATTGAAAACTCTGTTCTCAATATATTTTCTATAATATTGCGATAATAGGTTTGTTAGTCAAAGCGATGATGAAGGTCAAAGTGAGTTTTTTTTTTTTAATTTCGCGCCAGAACCCCAGCTCCGGTACGTCAGAGTGGCGTCACAAATTTCAGATTAGTATTCCGTGCTTGAGCCGGGTATTGGCTCAGTAAAAGCTCCCGAAACTTGCCGTGTTCAATCTTTGGGTCCTTTCGAACGCACTGTAGTCAATGTTTACCGATAAAAATATTAATTAGGCAATAGCAGATGCCGTCATAAAACCATGTCGTCACGTCGAGCTGGTGCGGGAACTCGAAGACAGCGTCGCTGCCCGTCTCTCTTTTTTGCACCCTTTCTGGCTTGCCACGCCAGTTATCGCGTTAAGTGTTGTGTGTTTAGTATTGCAGCGGGGCAATTTACTAATACAGGGGAGATATATTTTTTTTTCTTCAGTAAAAATTAACGGACTATTACGATACTACCTAGTGCGAAATTCGAGCGCAGCTCCATACGCGTCTTCACTTCGCGATATATTGGCTGGCGCGCAGACAATCTGTTTCGTGCGGCACGCTGCAAACGGAACGAAGTGTAGCGCGACTGCCTCGCTAATCTGGAGATCGCGAGAGGCAGCGCGTGGGCGCGATTCACGGCAGCCGCCGCCGCAGACAGACCTCCCAGACGACGCTCGCTACTCTGGCGCCATCTCGCAGCCATCATCGCTGCACTACGCTTTTCTCACGTTTTCGCTATATCCTCCTCCTCGCATCTTTCATCCCCGCTCCGCGTTCGCTCTTTCATCCTTTGCTGCGCTCGTTCACGCGGTTAGCCGACGCTCGCCGCAATATGTTGAGCTGCATTAGTGAACTGCAAAGCACGGAATTTACGCATCAACGACAGGCCGTCCAGAGGGCCCGCGACGTCGCCGAGAGCCACCACCACCTCCCGGTTCCGTCATGGGAGGAGCCACCAACTTGATTGGGGAGCCAATCTTTTATTGCGATAGCAATTATATGGACACTTCGAGCGAATTTCTGCCGTCGTCGTCGCCGTGAGGTTCCGTATAAAGTCCAAGGGATATAAAATCGTCGCCGCTCGCCGTATGTGCGAGTGAAAGCGCGCCTTCACGCAAAGCGAACGCACAGCGGAGATCAAAGGCGACTTCCGTCGCGCGAAAGGCAGTGGGGGCATGGGAGGGAGGGGGGGGGGACGCTGTGCTGCGCCACCAAATGCGTATCTTGCAACCGGGCCCAAGGGTAACTGGCGACGCAATCTCCCACGCGAAAGGAGCAAAGCGGGACGGCAGCGCGGGAGGGGGCTTCTACTCTGCCAACAAATGCATTCTTGTACTTTGCGCCTGTGCCGGCTGTCGGTGTTGTCCCGCGCACCGTATCTTGAAAGCGATCTCCACACGGCTCTGACCTTTGTATGCGCTGTGCTTACGCCGCTCAGTTCCCGTTGAAGCGATAGACCGCGCGAACCTTCGCTCGCTGCGGCGGCCGCGCTTCCCCACGCCCGCGTTTTGACAGTGGTTGTCTGCGATCATCGAGTCTATTCATGTTTGCTTGTGCGCCCTGACACCACGCTTGTTAATTCAGTTAGTAAGCGAATGTGTCAAGTTTATGCAGGCGATAAAGCTACTATCCGTGCTCCTTATATCTCTCTACTAATTTGCTATCGCAATTGATGCTTCGCCTTTCGGGCGAAACTGCGACATTTTTTTTTCCTCAGGACCTTTCAATAAAGTTCTTGTCAACTGCCATACCAATAAAGTCACACTTGCCGTGGGAGGTGGCTTGATGAGTCACAGAAGACGCAAGAACGATTGACCGGTGGCGACGCCGTCTTGGAAGTTTCCGCAAGAGCTCTTAGTGACATCATAGATATCTAACGATGAGGTATGCGCTGGCGCTATAGTTGATTTTCGTCGATAAAGACGGAGTACGTTGTAACAGGCGAAGCCTGAAGTAAGCAACAGTGACGAACTTTTATTGAGGCGAAATACGAAAAGGAATACTTTTATATCCGTTGCGTCACACTGACGTTCCGGCGCTGATGTTTCGGCGTGAAATTCAAAAATGGAACTTCGTCCTTAATTTTATCTGATAATAATAAGCCCATTATCTCGAAATATACAAAATAGAGTATTCAAACTATACTTTGTTAGTTTAAACTGATTGACTGTGTGCAGCACATGTAAACGGGGGCAGTATCCATCGAGACACTGCGCGACAATCGCAAATTTTTGCGGGACCTTGTGCGTCACGCACATCCCGAGTGGTAGCGTGCGTGCTTGTATT
Source organism: Dermacentor silvarum (assembly GCF_013339745.2). Taxonomy (NCBI): domain Eukaryota; kingdom Metazoa; phylum Arthropoda; class Arachnida; order Ixodida; family Ixodidae; genus Dermacentor; species Dermacentor silvarum. The sequence continues at coordinate 53,280,065 of NC_051161.1, read as the reverse complement.
TCGGATGCCACGGTGGGCAATGATGTGGCGGACGAAGACGACGTTGTGCGCCTCGCGAAGAGGCTGTTCTTGAGAAGACTGCGGTGGCAACACTATAACAACTTTCGCTTTAAATAAGCGAAAGTCTCTCTCTTATTCCAAAAGTGCTGCCTTTTCCCAGTTCGTGCGAACTGCATCCCAACTTTTCCATTGACGATTCCATTCGCTCCTAACACCTCGTGTAGAAATATAAGTCCTGCAGAAATTAAATGGCGTGGGGTTCTTTTTTTATTATTGCGATAGCAATTATATGGACACTCCAAAGCGGATTTCTGCCGTCGGCGTCGCCGCGATCCCGACGCTGTATGTGCGAGTGAAAGGGCGCGAGGGACGCGCGCTTTCACAGGGAGCGAACGCACGTCGAAGAGCAAACGTGCGTTCTGATGATAATGATAAGTGGTTCTTGAGGGAAAGGGAAAGGTTGGCGCTATCTTCTGCACATGTTCCCTGAAGGGCTGCAGAATCAAGCGTCTCTTTCCTCCTTTCCATATATAGAGAGCAAACGCGACTATTTCCGTCGCGCAAAATGCTGTGGGGGGACGGGAGGGAGAGAGAGAGGGGAGACGACGTTTAGCTGCGGCACCAAATGCGTATTTATACAAAAACGCCGCGCGCGTTCGGTGCGAACGCGGGCAAAACGCCGACGGCGTCGACAACAGTTCTGCGCGTTGCTGGTGCTGCTGCATGTCCAAGTTTATACAGCTGATAAAACTACTATCCTTACTCTGCCTTTCGGGTGAAACTGCGACAACTTTTTTATTCAGGCGCACGTAGAGAACCCAGATGGTCAGAAGTATAACCCGACGGTTTCTCCACAGCATCCCTCACAGCCCAGTACTGCTTTAATTAAGATGTCAAATTATGCAGGTCTAACAAATAGTGTGGCTGTATATCCAGAGGAGCCCAACCTGTGGTGACCTCGGTACCTTACCGAGTCTTCCCGTTTTCCGTAAATTCTGGTAAATGTACGTGCTTATTAGGCGAAGTATTTTATTTTATTGCGATAGCAATTATATGGACACTCAAAAGCAGATTTCTGCCGTCGGCGTCGCCGTCGCCGTCGCCGTGAGGTTCCGTATGACGTCAATGGATATGAAATCGGCGCCGCGCGCCGAACGCTGTATGTGCGAGTGAAAGAGCGCGAGGGGCGCGCGCTTTTACGGGGAATGAACGCACGGCGGAGAACAAACGCGCGTTCTGCGCCGTGCTCCCTTAAGGACTGCAGAAGTAGGCGTCTCTTTCCTCCTTTACAATCACCATATATGTAGAGCAAACGCACCTTCTACCGACGCGCGAGAGGCCGTGGAGGAGGGGGGGGGGAGGGGGAGGGAAGGGAGGCGACGTTTAGCTGCGGTACCAAGTGCCTATTTATATCAGAGGCTCCGGCAACAGTCACCAACGCCGCACGCATTTTGAGCGAACGCGGACAAAACGCCGACGGCGTCGACAACAGTTTTGCGTGTTGCCGGTGCTGCTGCATGTCCAAGTTTATACAGCTGATAAAGCTAATATCATTACTCCGTATAGCTCTCTACAAATTTGCTATCGCAATTGATGCTTCGCCTTTCAGGTGAAACTGCGACAACTTTTTAACACGAAAGTGTTTTATGCCGGGGTCCACCAAGACTTCACTGACGTATTTCCGTCACGGAAATACGTCATAGAACATAATACAAAGAAAGAAACCAGAAGAAAAATTTCCACAAACATGCAAAATTTGGGAATCGAACCCACGACCTCTCGGTCCGCGACGATAGATCGCCGAGCGTTTAACCCATTGCGCCACAAACGCCTTTGCAGAGAGCTACACAGACGCGCCTTATATATCTAACACTCCTCCGTGTACCCGCGCTCTTGTTCGGGGCGGTGCCGCCGCCTACGAGCAGAAAAGAGAAGTACTGCATTATGACACTAACGCGCACCGACAGTGAACGCTTCGGTGGTCTCACCACTACGACGCCTCGATGCCAGCATTCGAAGGGACGCTGGCATCAAGAAGCACTACCAACGCCACCTAGGTGGCGTTGGTAGTGGCGTTCACCGTACTCAGCACAGCGCAGCGTGGCCTCCGCAATTAGCTCTGAAAATGTTTCTGAAGTTGATCGCGGAGGCTGCAATTACGACGCGCTGTACGCGCTGATTTGACTCGGTGACGATTCAGTTACGTGCTTTGTCTTGCGCGTTGTATTAGTGTGTCAGTTACGTGCTTCGTCTTTCGCGTTGTGCTAGCGTGTGCAGCGTAGTGCAGCTTCCATATGCACGACGGTTGCTCATGGTCATCGACGTTGGTAGTCGTGATGGAGGAGACGTGCCACCAGGCGTCAGCGTGGGTGCATCAACGCCTAAGGGCGCTTTAGCCACAAAACACCAATAGACATTATATATCAATGTGCAATAAACATTACACTACTTCTGTGAAGACACGTTTCACTTTCGTGTTCTATACCGATTCCTATATAAGAGGGATCAACCACATTTTTTTTCTCGTATCCACGTCTGGCTGCTTTATTATCGGATGTCATTGTGCAGAACGACGCGCAGCGTCCACGGCAGTGTTCAATAAGTTTGTCATGCAGGAAGGATCCGAGTATATATATATATATATATATATATATATATATATATATATATATATATATATATATATAGTCGTTTGAAATATGTTTCATATTATGTTTTCACGCTCCAAACGAGACCGCTACGAATATAACACTTGACGCTGTAGGCGCGTCTTCGTGCCGAAGACAAATATGTCATAGTCGCACCACTTTAGTCTCGTCGTTCCGCGAATTAAAACCACCGCGCGACGCGATAAAAAAAAAAAATACATAGCGCTCGGCCAAGTTGTCAGAACCGCGACGCCCACGCTTGCGCACGCGAGCCTCACGGCGCAGGCGTCGACATATTGACCCGCCGAGCACGATCAGGGAGATACGAACACCCAGAAGAGAGGCTAGAGAGAGAAAGTAGAAACTGGGAGAGGAATAGAGGGGGGAAGCAATGTGTTTGTGCACCAAGTGACCAGGCGGAGCACACACGCACACGTACGCACACGGATGAGCGTGAACGCACACACGCGATCAGACGCACGCACGTAGAGAGAGAGGGGCGCGCAAGCACACACATGAACGCACAGACGCGATTGGGAGCACGCGGAAAGAACGAAACGGGGTGCGGAGAAAGAAAGGAAGGAGGAAGAGAGAAATGAGACGCATCCCTTTTTGCTTTGTTTCGTTCCTACAGTGTGTGCATTGTGTTTCGGTGCCGTTGTAGCGTGTATAGCGCACCCTCGCCCGTCGCTCGCGACAACGCCACCGCAGGAGAGAAGCCCTTGTATCGAAAGGCTGCGGCGCCGGTTGGTTGTGAAGGCGGCGGCAACGGATGAGCCGCCTCTTGGGCGCTGCGCAGAAAGCGCGTCTCCTGTCGCCGGTCGGAGGAGGTGTTCCCCCCGTCGGTGGTCGCGGCGGCGCTAGCGCGGCATGCCTTACCCCAGCGGTGGCGGCGGCGTCGGTCAACCGGCAGGCCGCACTTTCAACTTGGCCAGCTGGAGACTCAAGGCGCGCTACATGCTGTCGCATTTCGGCTTCTTCTGCAGCCAGTTCGGCAAGTTCATCGCCCCCGCCTACTACCATGACCGGTGCGAAAGGTGCGTGCGTCGTAATATACAGTGCCCGCGACTTCACACTCCTCCCCATTACACATAACGGATCCGTTCCCGTAAGTCGCGAGCCGGATCGGCGCCTGCCTGGCTTTAGAGCCGGCCAGCGCGCTCTTCGCGGACTAGGAATCGCGCGACTTGCTCCAGGCTTTCATCGCCGACTGTGGCTGCGTCGCGGAGGAACCAGATTTAGCGCGCGATTCGGCTCCAGAAGGGGTTGGTCTTATCCGCGCCGCTTGCGTCGCAAAACACGCGTGTAATGTGTACGTACGACAAGACGAACACGAAGGAAGCTTGTAAACCCGATCGCTTTGTCTGAATTCCGGCTTAACAGGGCCGCAATGAAAACCTACGGGAACTAAACAAACGCTGCCGAACTGTATGCACTTTATGAGATAATTTATCGTGTCTATACGTAATCTCTTAATTGGATTTTACCTCCGATTCGATCGTCTTTTTAGTGGACTGTGAGGAACTGGTGGCAGGACAACTGTAGTATAGACGGCGTTTGAAACGAGTCAAGTACGCAGCAGCGCTTGTGGTCATTCGCGGCTAACAGCGCGGAACCTTCATCGTCCGACGCTGGTACTGGTCGTAAATGTAGTGGCGGCTATCTCGTTCGCGTAAGTAGCCAGCTAGCGTGCGTTGTCGTCCTACATTAGCGAAATGACTTCCTGTTCGCTTGTCCAGTTATCTCGCCAGGCCTCTGCACAGAAGGGAGGGGAGTCATAACCTCGCGCTGAAGGCACAGATGGTACCGACAAGTTGAGTGTGCAACAGTGCTCAGTAAAGGTAGATGGAGGTAGTGCATGGATATATAAATCGCCTATACTGTTTCACAAGGCAAACCAGCATCCCGGCATTAAAAAAAAAATGATGTGACGGTCGAAATAGTTGAATTATTTATGACGGCGTCAGGCGTTCATATACTGTCCGTATATGTCAATCGACTTGAATATGATCGGTACAGAAAGTATTGACGAGCGAAAATATAGCACTCGTCGGTGAGTTGTCATATCTCTAGGGCTTTGGTTATAGTATTTGAAAGTGCGTGACAGCTCAACGTAACGCATGTGACTAATGTAGCGATCGACAGCGCTGGCTCCGTGACGCGCTCAAGCATACTGGGAGGCGATAAGCACCAAGACAACAAAAAATTGTCGCAGTTTCACCCGAAAGGCGAAGCATCAATTGCGACAGTAAATTAGTAGAGAGCTATACGGAGTAAGGATAGTAGTTCTATTAGCTGTGTAAACTTGGACATGCAGCACCACCAGCAACGCGCAGAACTGTTGTCGACGCCGTCGGCGTTTTGCCCGCGTTCGCACCGAACGCGCGCGGCGTTGGTGACATGCAGCAGCAGCAGCAGCACCAGCAACGCGCAGAACTGTTGTCGACGCCGTCGGTATTTTGCCCGCGTTCGCTCCGAACGCGCGCGGCGTTGGTGACTGTTGCCGGTGCCTCTGGAGGCGGATCGGAGGTTTTCGACGAGATCAGAATGGGACACTCTTCGAGCTGCGTCAGAAATCTTACCCACCTTCTCGCCTCGTAACGTTTTTATATAAATAGGCATTTGGTGCCGCAGCTAAACGTCGCCTCCCCTCCCTCCCTCCCGTCCCCCCACGGCCTTTCGCGCGACGGAAAAAGTCGCGTTTGCTCTCTATATATGGTGATTGTAAAGGAGGAAAGAGACGCTTAATTATGCAGCCCTTCAGGGAGCACGGCGCAGAACGCGCGTTTGCTCTCCGACGTGCGTTCGCTCCTCGTGAAAGCGCGCGTCCCTCGCCCTCTTTCACTCGCACATACAGCGTCCGGAGCGCGGCGACGATTTCATCGCAGTTGAAGTCATACGAAACCTCACGGCGACGGCAGAAATCCGCTTTGGAATGTCCATATAATTGCTATCGCAATAATAGTAATCTATGCATATTCTTCCAGATGCACTTCTGTCATTTCGAAACAGGATTTAGTCATTGACGCTCACTTTGTGTTTCATAATGAAGCACATGCAGTTATTGTTACGGTTGCTCGCCTTTATGAAGTGGCAGGTGATTCTAAAGAATTAACGTTGTTGCCTTTAGAAGCATCGATATAACTAAATGTTTTCGCGGCCACTGGCGCCGCCACTTAAAGAAAAGCGTACCGCTGAGGTAAAATGAGATTGTTCAGGCCAAAACAACCTATTATTGAAAAAGCATTCTATAGATTCGGCTTCACCGCAAAATGAGTTCCACAAGTGCCAAAGCAGGTATCTTTCTCTCTCTCTCTCTCTCTCACTCACACACACACACACACACACACACACACACACACACACACACACACACACACACACACTATTTGTTCTAAACCTCTGGCTTCGCCGCATGAAGAGTAACAGTGAGGCAAAGCACGCTTTACATAAAATATAAAGTTCCATTATTGGCTTCGCCGCATAAAGAGTAATAGTAAGGCGAAGCACGCTTTACAAAAAAAAATTTTTATTGTTGGCTGTTTGAAGAATAAAAAGCGTTTCTTTCTCTCTTCTCTCTCTCTCTGTTGGCTTCGCCGCATAAACACTACTAATGAGGCAAAGCACGCTTTTCAGGATTAGGAAAGCTGGGTGCGTCCCAAAACACGTATGTGTTCCACCGTCCTGCTCCATCCTTCCGTGTTATACTGCAGAGCGCTAAGCCGCTTACGCGGTTAACCACTTCTTCCCGCGCAACGGGAACACTTCCCCCCCTTCCGTCTGCCGACGAAGCGCGAGTGGCGTAATCTAGTACGCTGGTTTGCAAAAGTGATGGATTCGGCGACCTTTAGGCGCATCTCTACCCATTGTTATAGATGCATAAGGGAGGAACGAGCACGTGCCAGCCCACGTGAAAACAGCATCGACATGTCAACCCCTTAATAAGCAGAACCGAGGACAGTTAACAGTGTCACTATAAGGATTTTCTTAAATTTTTGTGCGCAAACAAACAGGGACGAAGAAAAGGAGACACAAGGACGAGCGCTTAATTTAAGAAAATGAATGTGTTCCAATTTGGCCGACTTGCAGTTATGCTTCAGGTCACTATAAGGGGTATTCAGTGACGTCACCGAGACCACCACCATGTTATTGTACAGTCAGCAGGGCAAAAAGCTACACGTTATTTCGATTCGCTTATCTACGGTAGCACAGTGAACGCTGTGAATGTGTTAACAATCTGGTGTATGTGATGTCGCGTGAATGCTCCGCATAAGAGCTTGTTTGTACTTCACGTGTGCTGGTCACAGGTTCAATTATTAGCGCATGTAAACAGCTAAACGAACGACTAAGAGATGACATTTAGAAAAGCGGAGGCCTTAAGATGCTAAAAACGTTAATCTTGTGCGACTACCTGCGCATAAATCAAATAACGAGGAAGAAGGCAGGATATTCTCTCAAGATATTAAGATATCCTTAGATATTCTCTTAATGAGTAAAGACAGGATATTCTCTTAACGCTCCTTGAAACGGAAAAAAGCGAAATCTAGGACGCATCACCCCATCATGTGTTCGTCTGCAATGTTCAGCGAGAGAATCAACAGCTCCAACCCATTAAAGGCACCGTGTTCCATTACTCCTAAAGTACGAAGCAGTCGAGGCATATTGAAGACTTTAATTACTGTAAAAAAATAAGAAGAAGATAGGGACAAGTGAATTTAGATGCCACATTTGACTGTAGTAAATATCTATTTTGCCACACACTTTTGCGGGGCTCTTACCTATAGTACGTACACTGTCTGCCTACAGAGTTAAACCCCGACACATTTTGTCGTATTCCTGATGCGATCATTTAAAATTGCACGCACGCACGCACACGAAATTACGCAGACCCGGAGGACGCGAACGAGTGATGCTTACGAACGACGCGGTTTACTAAATAGAATTAAATCTTGCGCTGGGGCTTGTTGGATTATCACATTTGTACTGACAAAGCAGCGATAGTTGATGGATACATAGGGACAAAAACAGCACAGACGAAGCACATTCTAGAAATGACATTGTTTAAAGCTTGCGTTGGGGCTAGCAGTTCCTGAAATAACATTAAGGAAACGCTAGTCCCAACGGAAATCAACTAGCCCCAACGCAAGCGTTAATAAATGTAATTTCGAGAATGCGCTTCGTCTGTGCTGTTTTCGTCCCTGTGTATGCATCAACTTTTCAATAGAAATACGTATAAATTCGCGCGGCGGGCGCAGGTCGGTGCAGATGCGGCTGTACACCATGCACAAGCGGGAGTTCGTCGTCATGTTCCTGGTGTTCTTCGCCTGCCTGTGCCTCTGCCTGTTCATCGGACTCGCGGGGCCGCCCATCACCACCACCGTGGTGCGCTCCGCCTCCGAGCTGGGCACGCCGGGAGACAACGCCACCAGACTCAACATGGCGGTGAGACTGCGCGAGTGCGCTTCGAACATATACGGACTCGACGTTTGAAGCACGTTTGAACAAATAGCTTCCCCGGGGAAGCTATTTGTTCATCTTGTAAAAAGGGACTACAGTCGAACCCGGTTTACTGAACCCACATATAACGAATTATTATGTATAACGAACAGCAGTAAAATCCCCTTGAAACCTTTTGGATAAATATTTTATTTTATATGTCGAATTACCTATATATCGAACTTTTTTTGTGATTCCCTTCAGATTCGATGTATCCGGGTTCGACTCTTTTTACAGGATGAACATCCACCAACTAGCCCAACTTGCCACTCTAAAGCTATTTGTTACTTCGGTTTAAGACTGTGAAGTTCATACTTTTAGACTACCTAGTTGGCTTGATCAGTACAGTCATTGGGATTACAGAGCTTAGTAACGCGGACAAGGGTCATTTTATGTACGTACGTGGTCATCTTGATCCTTGTGCATTTGTTTCCCGTGCTTGTCGTTCTTCCTTGTCCGCGTCACCTAAGCGCTATGGTCTCAATGATGTTAGGACTGTGAGAGTTGAACAGCGACACTTCTGACTGCGAAATGTCGTTCCCCGTGCGCGAAAGCGTTTACCCCCATACGGGCTTACATTTACGAAGTTTCTCTTAGGCAAGCGCCGTCTGCGAGCGGCAAAATGGCTGCGGCAACCGTGCCGTTACCGTTCCGGACGCTATCGCGGTTGGCGGTTATGTAAGACAACTCTCGTAAGCACAGACTCTGCTCTTCTCCTTGACTGTGTTCCCTCAGTATCTAATCTGGCCCCTTAGGTGGCACCGAAGAGGGGGGGATTGGCAGATAGGACAAAATTTTGCTTTGTCAGCTATATTTCGCCCCTGCTAGTCTTGTTACCCTTCCCCTCCTGGCACGAGCTCGCGACGAGCAGACGAGTTGCCCAGTCATCGCCTTAAGATCGCCATTTGCAAGCTTAGGATGGAATCAGCTAACGGGCTACTCGCAACCAAGACTTATATACGTTCACTTTTCCCTCACAAAGTAGAAGGAGAGGGCGACCCTGTACCACGTCACTCGGCATACAGCCTATACCAAGAGTACAATCGGAATTAGAAATGCTACAGCAGCATGAAAGACATAGATGAAGGGGAGACGTAAGACCACATGCAGGTGCTGAATGTCTTTCGCGCTGTCTTACCATTCGCAATACCCGACCGATGTCGCGGGTTCGAGCCTGGCCGCGACGGCCGCATATCGATGGGGGCGATATGCGAAAACTCTCGCATATTTAGATTTAGGCGCACGATAATGAAACACGGGTGGCCAAAATTAATCCGGAGTAGCTACAGCTACGGTGTGCATCATAATCAGATCGCGGTATTGTCACGTATAAAAGCCCGGAATTTATTATTGCCATTTCTCATGTCGAACACAGGCCAAGCTCATTGTGATTATTTGCTTTCTTTTTCTCTTCGTTTCCAGACGGGGCCATTTGTACTAAAGACTCCTCCGCTATCGGCGTACAGTCAGCAGCTGTGGGTCATCGCACAAATCACCACTAAAGAGGAGGACGGTACGCCTTTGCGCACACCCGCTCATAAGTCTAGCTGCGATAACGCAAATCAGTTGACGCGTACTTTACGAGCCAGATAACTTCTGCTATGTGCTGCTTCCTGTAGTCCGAGCACACTGTCACATAATGACAACGCTCGTTGGACTGTTTCAAAAAAGACAACATTGTCGCATAGCTCAGGATTTAATTATGCAGTGTCTACATATGTAGCGGAATAACATTCATTTGGAAAAAAAAATGTCATGTCCACACTACGGTTTGGGTTTGTATTATTAATGTCTCATTCACTCTTGTCCGTACGAAAATCTATAACATATATTTGTCATAGGTCATAGCTTGAATTAAAGGTGTAAGCTGTTTTGTGCGTTTTATTGTTCCTCTTTCTTGCATGAAGCTATCGAGTTATATTTCGCAAGAACAAATGAAAAGTGCTGCGTTTTTCATGCTAGTACGGAGTGCTATATATTCCACTGTGAACTTGACAACTGGTCACTTGCATAGCGGTGTCTCTCTCTCTCTCTGCAGAGGACGAAACATTTCGGAAAGCGTTCCACCTCGAAATAAACATTCAGGGCATCACCAGCAAGGGTCACGTTGTCAACGCTTACGGCGCGGTACGGACCGCACATACGAGTGCGCCAGCTCACCTGCTCGAAGAAGGCGAGTATGGCACCTCCAGAGATTCCGTTAATACCCTCGCGACGCGATCGGTGCACACGATGAATATAGCATCGCCATTCGTAATAACTAGACCAGCAAGAGAATTTGGTAGCAGAATAGTGGGCGGAATGCTTATTAACAAAATAATTATAATAGTGGCTCTACAAGCTCAAACAAATTTAATACCGAACTTTCCCGATATTTGCATCCCAACCACGTGCACGGCGATAATGACGTCACTAAATGACTTCGCAGATTTAGCGCTTTTTTTTTTCTCACGATTCTCCAGAACTTGACAAAGAGGACTTGTTTATTTTCGAATGTCATTTTCTAGTACTTAAAAATAAAAAAAAATAGCCCTAGACAAACGTTGTTATACCTGTGACACCACGGTTAGAGACCTTAAATCCGCAATGGTGTCACAACTTGTGTTTCGTTTTTGCGTCACTCTCTAATGCAGTCAATTCTCGTTAATCACATTAATCCGACCCTTGCGGGGCCACAAGACTTGTTCAAATGATTGTTTTATTGCTTGAAGTAAACTGCAGTGTTCTTTTTCTGCTTCCTCTCGAAGCAGACAAAAGCAGCAGCACCGTCTGCAGAATTTCTTGTTTTTTTGTCTTAATTTTGGTAAACACTACGCGCATGAAGAAGGCGCCGGTGGTGGTCGAATTGACCAAAGCAACACGCTTTCGTCTAGGAACTAAACGCGTTTTCCGTCCATAGCAATGTATGGTTTCTCGCCGGGGCTACTTTGTGCGTTTGAATTAAACGAAAAATCGAATTAACCGGGGTCCATTTAACGGGAGTCGACCGTGTACCGAAGCCTGCGTAAAAGTAAACTATATCATACTGGAGTACTGCACTTTCACCTGCAAGCTACGCTAACCATTTTTTCTACACTGCGCACATTTAATGGAATAAATCGCAGGTGTGCGACGCCTTCACAGTCCTGCATTTGGGCTTCTTGGATTACTCCCGATATTTGCTGACCGTCACATTCTACGGCCTGGAGTCCATCGACGAGAAGTACCACATCGATGACGTCACGTTTCACGTAAGCTTACCAGACGCCCTCCATCTTGCACTAGCTGCCATTATTTCGCGCCTGTGCCAGAGGTCTATTATGAGCCACGAAAGTGCGATGTCCTTGATGCATCCTCTTCTGTTGAAAATTTCGCTGTGACTGAGCGTGACGTCTGCTTACTTTTCAGTACAAGAGCTACAACGCATCATTCACTCAGCTGGAGATATGGTTCCGGTTCATCTTCCTGCTTGCAACGTTCTTCGTCACGGTAAGCCCAGCGCAATAGCGGCGTGTTCGCATTAGAGGCTTACACGTGGTTAGCCAACTTCTATGAGTGAAGTACATAGCGCACACAATATGTCCTATTCGGTTGTGCCATGAACGTGAGGCAACAGGTGAAAACGCCTAGCCTTTGACCACGTGGTTTATTGAAGAGGTCATGCTTTTGACAAATACACTTCTCCTCACAGTCGCCTGTAATTAGATTGTTGCGCGCAATGGATGGCCTTTATCTATTAAAATGGATAGAGGTTTTGGAGGCTCGCAAGCAGTCTACAGGTGGTTGTAACAGGCTACAGAGCCACGGCTGTGCATTACGTGGTATGGGTATGACGTCACCAATGTAGGCCGACATCAGAGCCAGCATCAAGACTACAGGTAGGCGACGCGAAGTTTGTGTGCGCGCTTTTTGTGCGTTTTTGAAAGTAGGCGCAATTTTCAGAGGCAGCGTCGACCTTTTCTACGAGACACGTACCTTCTCGCATGACATGCAGGCGCCTGCGCAGGAGAGATTTCGCGGGCAGGAAATTTAATATGTCCAGTTTATCCGGGGCCACTTTAGTTATAACTTATCATGTATGCTCGTCAGTGGACTGCACAGGCCGTTATAAAAGATTGCGGTGTTTCGTAGTAGAAAAATCATACCGTTACTTTATTCTTTGCTGAAGCACAACCAACGCATTCAATCGTTCATTATATATATTAAAAATCGCCAAGTGCAAAATATGACATTTTGACAAAACTTTCAAGTTGACCAAGATTTTGCACAACGCGTGTATGCAGTGTTGGTTCGCACACACACTGCGGAGGTTCGTCTTCCGAGACTGGTCCATCGAGCAGAAGTGGATGTCCATCCTCCTGCCCTGCCTGTTGCTGCATAATGGTAAGTGGCGCCACCTTAACCGACAGGCAGTATTCACTACTTACACTGAATGCGCATATTTCTTCTACGTGCTGCCTCACTCTGCTGCCTCGTTATGGCAGGTATCACACTATGTCAATTTTTCACCCTTTTCACTCCCATTTATGTCTGGGACATAATGTTAAATCGAAGATCTCAAACAGCTTCTATAAAATCTATAGAACATATCTTAAAACAAAAGCCAGATGTACTGCTCAGTGATGATGTCAATACCACTTTCTAATAAATTAAAAACAGTACCTCAATACCTAAAAAAAGAATTTGCGGGCAACACTCGTAAAAGAACCACGAATTCAATGATGATGGCTCAGTAAAAGAAAGAAAGGCAAGGGGAGGCCGGGAATTTTAGGTAACTCTGAGCTTCAACAAAGTATGTAAATCTTCTTAATGTCTTAGATATATAAATCGAAAGTAAGGGATGTGCTAGCTCTCAAGCAGTGACCAAGTGGACCCGTTTCTCTTTCTCACGCCTCTCTGCTTCAAGACCCCGTGTTCCCCATGTCGCTGCTGGTGAACAGCTGGATACCAGGGATGCTGGATGCAATCTTCCAGGCATCATTTTTGTGTGCACTGCTGCTCTTCTGGCTCTGCGTCTACCACGGCATCCGCCAGGCAAGAAATTTTGAATACTTTTTTGCATGACGCAGAGTATGGTGAGGGTGCCCACTTATCTTTGAATCTGCACAGCAACAAGTGTGGTGCACCAGCTCAACTATCTCATCACATCTTTGTCTAAAGCAAGTGCGCGGTCAGAGAAAGGGAAGTTGAAGGGATTGAAAAATCTAAGCAGAAAATACACATAGTTAAGACACATGCTGTCAGTCATAGAAACTAACCATCTGTTGGGCAAACCCTCACAACATAGTAACGCTGCAACACAAATGCAAAGTAAAAACATGGTATATAATAAAAAAAAGAAACAAACAATGAAGTTTAAACATCCCCAATATTTCAAATTAAAACGCTACGAAACTTCCCTGAATACCAACTAGCTATTTTAAGATATGCTATCCTCCTGCAGTAATGTTGGCACTTTTGATGTGCCAACACCTGATAACATTCAGCTACTGTGCTTGTCATTACATTAGTTCGCTAGAACCTGCACCTGTGGATATTGAAAATCTTGACTTAATTCGGCGCCACTATGGGGTGACAGCAAGAGCGGGACCAACTTTCTAGACATGCACGCTGACACCAGATATAAAGACTCATCATGCCCGTTTGCTGTATACAAAGCGAAATTAAAGTACTAATGGTTACACTGCTAATTTTGTTGGCGAATAAAAGTTATTGCTGTTCACGTTTATTTCATCAAATCTCATTATACAGCTGCCCCCCACTGACATTTTGGTTATATAAAATCTTTGCTAGTCCAACCCATCAAAGCCCTGTTGTCCAACCCAAAGAGAATTTGTGTAGGTGTGCCAGCCAATTACACATCAGCTCATTTCCGTGACATTGCAGCAAAGGCAAACTTCTTTTATGTCGGCGCCCCTAGAAAAGTAGGTATATGTTTTGGAGAATGGAGGCAACAGAAGGTAAATGCAGAGCTGTTTTGTAGGCCAAGCTTCTATACTGAATTCTTAGATTGCCACTGAGTATAGTGTTCCAACATTTAAAGCCGTTTGCTCATTTCTGTAGAAGAAACCAAGCACTTTTAAATGGTGTAACTTAGTCAATCCTGGTAATAATGACCCATTATGCAAAATCTTAACGTGCCTTGTGCCTAGTCAGTGTGAACTGATATTGAGAGGTGCCTCAAAAACTCCTGGTGTTCACAAGACGCATTTATTCTTCGTAGCCCACATGTCATTTTAGGGGGTTGAGCCCCTCCAGTCAATCAATATTGGCTCAGATGAGGATCTACAGGAGACAATGGAGGATGAGAGAAAACAAAATGCTTTGGAGAATCACTTAGAACCTATATTTTCCCATGTCTCGATAGCGAAATTTTGTGCATGCCAAGAAAAATGAAAGGACGTGTGCTGAATCACAATGAAGATGACAAATTGTTGGGGATTTCGTGCAGAATGAGCGTCGCTTCGCAACTTTCTACTTGCCCAAGCTTCTCGTGGTGGGCATGCTGTGGACGGCTGCCTTTGTGCTTGCTTCCTGGCAGAGGTACAACGAGCTGAGGGATCCCACTTACAACTACAAGGTCGACACGCAGGGATTTGCGGTCAGTATTATATGCACCTAGCCTGTTACACTTCAGCGGCACAGGTGTGCTTTCTGTATGATTAGGGCTCAACATAATTCGTAGTATATTATGCACATGGGCTCGCACTGGATATCCACTCCTCCCATTAAAAAGTATCACAGTTAACAAAAAGCTAGTATACAAAGGGCATCAAGTGACTGCTAAACCATTCCACCACTGCATTTTTGTGCCACCGGATCTTCACACATTGAGCATTTGTGCCACGTAGTGTCATAAAATTCCTCACCAGAGCTAAGGTGCATGACCATGGTTTACATGGTTTAATCAGTACTATGAAGCTTTTGAATTTCATAGATCTGTGCTGCTACAACATCAGTTTAATGAACATAATTCAAACATTTTCTTTTGGAGCTAGTTGGTACTGATTGTGCTTTTATCTCTTTCGATACAAAACCAAGTGAGGCTGAGCAGAATAAGAATGTTAAGCATGAGTCCTGCATATTGCTCTCTACACACTGCATCATGCTAACTCATGTCAAAGGGCACCATCACAGCGGAGTACAGGCCATATCAATGGCACCCACTGTTCACTAACATGTGAGAAGCTTTTGGCAACGAAAAGAGAAGGAAATAGGGAAGTGAAGCCTATTGAGGAATGAAAACATGCGACTCATATATGCAGATTGTTCCAGAGCAGATCCATATAAAACACAGGAGGCATCATACAAAGAGTTCAAAGACATTATGTGTCATTATGCTGAACAGAGAGGCGCCAACTATTCAGTAGCACAGTTGCACATGCAGCATGAAGATTCATGCAGTTTCTTACACTTCCCCAAAGTGTACTTCTGCGGGAAACTTCACAGGCTTGATAACCAACACTAACACACAATGAAGCAACAAGCTTCATGGAAAGCCTAGCAGCAAGGTCAAGGAACACACATTATCTTACAGGATGAAAAGTTAGCAATAAACAGATTAATGCTGTTTTTCATTAATTTAATTGCAATTCAAAACACAGCGTGCCGAGATTATTAGCACTTGGCTTCTTTATCTGTGCTTGTAATTATACAATGTTGCCCAAAGCTTTTTGTGAATCTCCGGAAACACATTTGTCAATTTTATTTCTCTTGGAGAAATAAAATGAATCTTTAATCTTGAATGTCATGCACATGATCATCATGTAACATAAAACCAGCCTTACTCAACATCTTGGCAATCTTGTGAAGAGTTGTCAACACATGTACCTGCTGCAGCTTTTCCTACTGATTCTCCAAATAAGTAAATGCACTACAGCAGCATAGAATTTTTTTTTCAAGCAAGGTATGCAAGTGCAGAAACATATACAACATTGCTAAGCAAAACTGTTAGAAATAATCTGTGTATCTAGATAAAAATAAAAATAAAGTGTGTATGTGTGTAGGGGGGGGGGGATGAAAAGAGAAAAAAATGTACTAAAATGTTTTGTGGTTCCATGTCTCTAGTTTATACACATGAAGGGCAGTTTTTCATGCTGTAATTTCCAAGTGCTCATTCATCTTCATTCTGTTTATCTTTCCTTGGCACATCCATCTTTCTCTGGCAGGCCTTGAAGATATTTTTCTTCACCATGGGATCAATATACTTGGCCTATCTGCTCTATCTAGTTGTGCAGGCATATACAGAGCTAAGATCAATGCCTTATTTTGGTAAGCCACTCGTTTCTACATCTACACCTA
This sequence comes from Dermacentor silvarum, assembly GCF_013339745.2. Taxonomy (NCBI): domain Eukaryota; kingdom Metazoa; phylum Arthropoda; class Arachnida; order Ixodida; family Ixodidae; genus Dermacentor; species Dermacentor silvarum. The sequence continues at coordinate 53,263,641 of NC_051161.1, read as the reverse complement.
GCACGTAGATACAACCCCGCCATTTTAACAGCTTATGAGTCAACCTTTTGCTCTCTGCAGATGTTCGGCTGAAGTTCATGACATCACTCATGCTGATTGTCCTGACACTAAGCGTGGTGATCACAGTGATGCGGTTTGGGATTTCTGTCCTTGAAGACAACTTTGTGGCTGACCTGTCGACAACATATGGGAGCTCGGCAGAGTTTATGTCCTTCTATGGGTTGCTCAACTTCTATCTGTACACAATGGCTTATGTGTACTCGCCACCACCAAACGCTTTTCTAGGTAAGGAAAGTTCAGCATCATGACACAAACTCTTCAGTACATTGAATACAAAGAGCTTGCCACGACATAGGAAAAGTCATGGCACTCTGCCAAAGGTTTCCACAAAATGTGATTTCCACCAAAAGTCACACAATGTCACACAATGATTGTAATGTAGAAATTAATTGTCGATTATAGGAAAAATATGCTGACCCCTATAAGAAAGCTTCAGTGTAGGCATACCTAAAAAACATTTAACACATGACTAGCACACCTTAAAATTATGTCTTCGTTCGGGAAATTGCCCTTGAAATATTTCAGTGTCGTGTTAACTTTACAAGGCACATAGAATAATTACCTTTATTTTGCTGTTACTCTCCAATCTTCAAAACAAACTTATTATTTGCAGAGCACCACCAGACGAGAATGCTCCACATGTTCTAATACGTGTTTTCTCTTCCAGAATCTCATCTGAAGGACAATCCAACCTTATCTATGATGAATGACTCTGACGAGGAGGTCATCTATGGGTAAGTGACTGACACACTGTTTGACATGAAGCCAGTGCGAAATGTTTTCACTGCTAGTCATCAATATGTATGTTATGCCACGCAGGTCAGACACCGAGGAGCGGTTATTAAACCCAGTTCGACTCGGACAGGACAAAGAGGAAAGTGACTAAATGAAGAAGTGACGATGCCTTTGCATGAACCATTGCGACAGAGATAACATTCACCAGATGACACAATGCCAACTGAAACAATAAACCATATTTTTGTATAGGAATAAACTGTGCCAACATTTTATCTTGTGTACAAACAACAATGAAATGCTCAATTACAAAATCGCTCTGAGGGTGATACTGCACTTAGCCAAGAGAGGAACATGTGTTTCTGTACAAAAAAAGAAAACGACAATGCTTTGACTCATTGTGGTATTATTTAATGCGCATTGTGTTTCGAGCTGTTCACGCAATGAAGACAAAGATAATTAGTCATTACTCAAAACCATTTGAGTTTAAGTGGCCATATCTTTGATAACACCATGCTTTTAAACTTTCTAATAGAGTATTTTTTACTGCTCATATTAACACACCATGTCTTCAGCTGCTGGCATGTGGAGGACACATCACTACCTTAAGAAGACAGTGATCACTCCCCGCTGTCGTATTTTTATTAACACCGCGTTTTTGAACATTTTAACAGGCTGCACTAACATTGTTTCATAGGCAAAATTAGAAGACATTTCTGCATAATGGGCAGGTGGAATTGTTGCTCGTGTTGAACCATTTGAACTGCACCAGAGAGAGAAAGAGAAAAGAAAACAATAAAATATTGTTAATTAGTGGTAATGGTTGGCAAGATGCATTTTGTTACATGAAATGACAGCAGAAGTGACAAAAACGGACTTAGCAGTGAATCACTTAAAAATTTTCTTTTGTATAATTAGAACAGAAGATGTTATTTGCAAAGTATGAAACGCAACCATAATGATTACTACTGTTCCTAACCTACCATTAAATTACAAGAAAGTGTTGCAGGGCGTACCCATACTTAGAGGCATGACACTGCATCGAAACCATGGGCACCAAATTTGCAAATTAAGAGTTGTTTTGAATACTGGGACTTTAACACATTCGATGGCAGGATATGCAGTGCTCCTTGCAGACTAAGCCAGCATATCACCGGTCCATGCCGTGTAATACAAACTAATGTAATTGGAATATTTCCATACCTTGTTGAGACTCCTTTGGTACAAGATAAAGAGAACTCACCAGGCAGGCGGAATGAAACCTCTTCTTGCAAGTGCGACAGGTGAGCTTGGGCAGCTGGCAAGTGGCACCGTGAAGTACATAGAAACAGATCATGCACTCCTCTACTCCTTCAAAGCGCTTGTCCACGTTGCGCTTCCACAGGGCTAGGCCATCCAGGATAGAGCCATTCTGCAATGGGCGTGTAATCTCCATGTTCTATACACCAAGACCACTCTACAAGCCACATAAGCTTTTATTTGTTAGTGTATAGTACTATCCTGGAGATCATCAATGCAAACTGCCTAAGTAAAAGACAGACTTCTCCCACAGGCCGATTATCCCCACTAGCAACACAAGCAGCAGTGTCAATTCTGGACCGATATTGGCCAACAATGGTTCTGTATTGAGCCACGCTGCCCTTATGATGGGTACACATTGGCTTTGTGTACAGTGCTACTTGGGATATTGCATCAGTCAAACCTATCCTACGCTTGCAAATTTCTTAACATCACTCTGACATCTAATCCTCTTTTACCCTTGTTATCCCCTCACTCAGCACCAATTTTGTTACTCTAAAAGATAATTGATGATCTGTTTTCTAAGTTACATAACTTGCCCAGCATAACTTGCTCTTCCATTCAATATTGGCTAGGATATCGGCTACAAGCATTCCTATCAAAAACCACACTGCCACCTTACTGTCTGCACAAGCACAACTTACTGTTGGATACCTGTATCGTCTGCAAGTACAACTTACTGTTGGATACCTGTATCTTTCAGTAACCAAAAGACTGAAGCATTCGCAATTACTAGTACATTTTAAATTGAAACTTATTGTTCTTGGCAAGAGCAGCTTGCCTGGTGGGTGAGGAAGGTGGTGAGCTGCAGTAGCCAATGGCGCCACTGGCTCTGGCTGACGCCCACACGCCGGCCCCCGTCTATGGTGACCACACCGAGCGGGTGATTGGATGGCAGCTTGACGACCAGTTCAATGGCCACCTCCTCGATGGTGTAGGTGGCCACTACTTCTCGCGCTGTGGGCCGACCCTTCACCTGTGGATTGCATGGGAGAGGGAAGGGGTACCAAAGAGAAAATGATGCTGAGGAATCTGTCAATGTTGCAGCGGAAACTACAGAAAGGGTAACATGGATCTTGGCGACTAGGTTATAGCAATAGTACGAAAGTGTCTTAAAACTGCAGTGTGAGAGCAAATGTAGGCCAATATTGGTCTTATATTGGACCACTCTGGCCTTACACTGGCTTCACACACAGTGCTACTTGGTATGCTGCAACAGTAGAACCCATTCTATGCCTGTAAAGTGATCACGCTGAACAGGAAAGTAATGCCAGAACCACATGGGCAATTTTAATGTTTGTGAACACTTTTGAAGTAATATTTAGTATTTGATTCTTGAAGTGAAACACGGAAAGAATCATTCAAAAGGTACAAATCTTATGGAAAATCTGAAACAAGCACTAAAAAAAAAAAAAAACTACAGAAATCGTAATTCAGCCGTAACCATGGTTTTAGCTTCTGCATACTAACTACAAGATAAATGCTACAGATATTGCTATAGTATAGTTTATACAAGCTTCACATGCTACATGCTAAAAAACCGATTTCTTTGAGAAGCTAAGCTAGACATTTGAATGCTAGCACCATGCTGAGAATCTGTCACTCCAAAAAGGCGAAGGGGTAAGCACTGCTGATCATACAGCAAATGTTTGTTTTGATGCTAGTGACCATTTCCCGCATAGCACAACTCCCAGTTTTTTCAGTACCGTATTTCATTGAGCTTGTGACCCAATGACATTGGGCAAAAAATGCACACAACTTATCTCGTGATTGAAGATCTGTTCTGAAATGAGACTGATCCAGCCGCGCACAATGAGCTAACTCATGAGATTACACCACATCTGGGCCGCCTAATATATATTATAACAGCTCACACAGGCAATGTTTAAGAAACGAAAGAATATAGGGAATTGCTAGGTGAGTTACTGCTCAAAATCAGGTTGAAATGACACTGCGCATACACGATGAGGTGCATCCGGTGCAAACTGAGAATATCACACAGAACAAAACGGAAATTACAGACGGCGGCTTTATATCCAGACTATGTGCATGTAACAGGCAACTTGAATGTTTCCACCTTGTCACATGCTACAAAACATGCATTGCACCAAATAAATAGAAGTAATTAATGTATTAATACTATCTCATTGCTTGCCTGAGTGAAGAAAGCTAAATAAAATATTTAGCTCAAAAACCGACAAACAGAAATAAGAATGCTAATCATGAAGCAACTAATGAATTGAATCATTGTTTAAGAATGACATGTCAAGTTTAGGTTGGTCCCTTAAACTAGGCACAAGTATCCAAACAAGCATCAAAGCAGTCAAGACTAACCGTCATGTTTTCGAGCGACACGTCAGCATTCTGCACAGCCTGGATTTCCCGTGAAGAGATAACACTTGTTACATGGTTTGATGTAAACCTGGAGACAGCAAAGGGCAGAGTACATTTTAAAACAATGACAAAGGGAAAGAAATCTCCAGCACTTGCATAAGTCATAACCACTGCATCCCTGCATTTCTGGCAACACAGTAACCTGTTGTAACAAAGTTGCGTTAGTCATAAATGAGAAGTTATACTCGTTCTTCATAATACAAGTGTGACGTTAATCTAAAATTCCAAAAGCTTTATAAACTACACATATGTGCCGCATGCCAGGAAAGTACCAATAAATCTTTCTATGGTGTGCTGATGTAAGGGAGGTGGGGTTTGAAGCAGAAGGGGTGTTGGTCAGTCCGGTTAACCAACTCCTCACCTACCCCCCCCCCCCCTTTCCCCCAATTAGTGCATTCAAGCTCAATGCACCAAAGCACTTTTACTCAAAAATTTAGTCTGACCACTTCTCAGAGTCTGTGTTTGGCCACTAAGGCCCTTAATATAGTTATCAAACCACAGCCTTCTGGAGAACAACATGAGCACTATATGTATCTAACGGCTTAAAAAGCTGGCACACCATTCGAATGGTGCTGTTAGCTAAATCTCGGAAAACAAGCTTTTTTTTTTTTTTTCTCACTGCCATACCAAAAGGCATCCAATACGGCTGAGCATGTGCCTATAGTATACATTCCAACCCTCCTAGTCATGACTGCAATGTCCAGTCCCATGGTTTTAAGAATTCCAACTTCTAAACGAATTGTACAGAAAGCCAGGAACTACCTTAAAAAAGAAAGGGAAGTAGAGGAGGGGGAAAGAAGCAAAGCGAGAACCATTCCAGCTTCTGCCTAATTCATGCAGCAAATTTTATACTACTCTTCTGCGCCAAGGAAAGGCCGTGTGCGCTTTCAATTTAAAGGAACGAAGAGAGGTTGAAAGGTTAAAGAAAGAACAAGTAAATGAGGGGGAAAATGAACCACATCAAAAGCAACATCGTGATCTAAATGTGAGACACAACTAATAACAGAAGAAGAACAGGCAGAAGAAGAAGGTGCAAGGTCACGAAGAGATGAGCAAAACCTTCAGCAGAAGGGATTGACTTGCTATCATCCAGAAAATAAATGCAAAAGCTCACTTTTCCACATGGTCCATGACGCGCTTGTTCTGACTGTTCCACCAGGCACGCACGAGGGCTGGCAACTTGCATATGGCATCCAGGTACACCTGACAGGCAATGTGCTGCAGCTTCGCTGAGCTGAACACGTCTGCAAACAGCCACGCAGAAAAGCAACAATAGCACCAGGAGCAGAGTCAAGGGAGACTGTGCAGAAGAAAACAGCAAGAAGCCACACATTCTTGCCCTGGAGGGTAAAAGCAGAGTGAGCCAAAATTCAACAATGACAATTTATGGAGTTTAATACCCCTAAGCTACACCTTGACTGTGAACATTACTGTAACAAGGCCACTACAGATTAATAATGATCACATATGCACTCATAACTGCTTGAAGTTTACCCACCGTGGTAAGCTTAGTGGCTATGAAGCTGCTCTTCTTAGCCCGAAGTCAAGTGTTTAACCCTTGCCATGGTGGCCGCACTTTGATGGGGGGCAAAATGCAAAAACACTCATGAACTTAGATTTAGGTGCACATTAAAAAACTCGAGGTGGTCAAAATTAATCCTCAGTGCCCCACTAGAGCGTCTCTCATAATCATATTGTGTTTTTGGCATGTAAACCCCCAGAATTTAATTTTAAATGCTTGAACTTACTTTAGCACATGAGGGAGCATTGCTGTTTTTTAATTCTTTCTCATTTGAACTGTAGGTGCCATAGCCGGAAATAAAACCCATAATGCAGTCAGCAGCAAAATGCTCAGGCTGCTCAGCGATTATGCCGTGCATGAGTTAAATCAGCAGTGAGGTGAACGTAGCCAGCAAAGCAGTGCAGAGTGGAGGGCCAATGGCTTGAAAGTTCTGTCAAATTATGCTATCTCAAAGGTCTTGATTCAGTGCATCCTATGGAAATTTTTGGGCTCTGTTATTTTAGCTTAATCAGTAGCTATTAATCCAGTAATCATGGTGAAGAAACTCATTTGCTCTAGCACGTGGCGATTGTTTAGTTATATGCTCGTATGCTCGTTGCGACCAGTCACAGCTTCGATTTTGAAAAGCACTTCATGCCCCGTGATGCAAGAGGCATGCTTGTAAACAACGATAATCATGTGAGCACATAGACCTGTCAAACAAGCTGGCGCACCGTCTACTATACCATCTGTGTCCTGTTTCATCTGTTGATTTGATGCTAGTTTGGTGGTAAACGTGGGCATTGCTATGACATTTTGTTTTGTAACTCTTTGTTGGGTCGAAGTCTAATATGCAGTATGATCGTGTCCGCAAACTACCGTTTGCGGTTTACTGGGTAACCAGAGAGGTGTAGAGCAGGAACAATGCTAGTAGTGACATCTGGCGATGCAGTGCCTAACCAAACAGCATGCAAAACTAATACTGCAACTTACATATTCTACTTAACTGCTGGTATAAAGCGTTCTTAGTAGGGATGTGCGAATATCAAAATTTTCGAATACGAATCGAATACTTAGCTTCGAATATCGAATCGAATATCAAATAATGATATGCACATGGATTTATTATTATTAGCAAGTTGGGTTAATTTGTTATGTTGGAACATTGCAAGTCCATTGTCAATGTTGAAAAAAACTAGACCAGTAAGTCGTTACATTAAAACACTTTGTATTTGGCTCATGTTAACTTGGAAAACTTGGTAATTCCCACTAGTAGCTGTCCTTGCCAGCCTGTGCCTTGTTATATCGCATCAAATGCCCGCAAATTCGGACGCGTCTGCCTAGTCGTTACTCATCGCATTTCAGGTCAAGCAATGCGCTCAGATTTGGGGGTGGCAGTGCAAAAAGAAAAAGTCGCAGTTTTGCGCGAATGGTGAAGCATCGATTGCGATAGCAAATTCGTGGACAGCTATACGAAGTAAGGATAGTAGTTTTATTGGCCGTATAAACTTGTAAACATAGGCACATTAACTAAATTAACAAGCATGGCGATACGCGTGCACAAGCAAACATGAACGCATCTCACTCGATGACCGCGGAAATTTTCTTTCAAAACGCTGGAGTGAGTAAGTGCAGCAGCAGCAGCGAGTGAATTCACCTTTGGGCTGCCGCTCCCATCAACGCGAACTAATCCACGAAAACACAGTGCAAGGCGGACTCTGTACCCGCCACAGATGGCTTTCAAGATACAGCCGCCCGGACGAATGCGCTTTGCAGAGAATGCAAAGAACGATGAACGCAGGAGCAGTGGCACGAGCGTGTTCGTGCAACCGCCAAATGAGCCAGCTGTGGAAGACGACGACGATGCTCGAGCCATTGCTGATGATGATAATTTCTGCGTACAGGCGACGGACAGACGGATCGGCTAGCCATATACAGCTTCGCTGTAAAAAGTGCACCCTTGCTGTCCGCAAACTCGTGCGCCTTGCTACCAAGACGCTGGCTTTCCAGCAATGTTTAATCGTCTAGTGGCTAAGTGTGCTTTACAGGCGAAATTTTGCTATCAGCACACATTCATCAAAAAATTCCGCCCAAGATCGCCCCAAACGCCTAGATTAGATAGAAACAAATGATAAGAACCGTGTTAGCTCCCGCACAGCGAGCAATATGTTCCATTTGCTTTGAATATTCGTATCCAACCGAATATTCAATAATATTCGAACTTTTCGAATATTCTCACACCCCGAGTTAATAGCGACATAATAATTAATGTACCATACTTATATGATAATTCCCTTCAACAATAACACTGATGAGACAAAAAGAAGATTGCATTTTAGTTGGAGAAATTGCCACAGGATGTAACCAACAGCTTTGCTAATGCCGGCTGTGGCACCGGTAACCTGGAAATCTGTAAACGGGAAGAAGTTTGTACATACACTTCAAGTGTGCACACATGTACACTTTGTGTGCGGTCAGTGCAAGACCCCCAATGCAAACCGAAATGCAAACAGTGCTGAAATGTCTTCCGAACGGAGAGACAAGCCAATGACGTTGCATGTCACTGAAATCAATTGCCAAAACATGTGATGTAACAATGTTCACAAATAGGACCTAGGCTGATGACTACATCGATAGGTGCTAAACTTTCCAATTCATCACTCGCATGATCTTCAAAATTAAATTAAAATGCATTTTAAGCTACATTTGCTATTGATATTTCACAGATGATACCTATGAGCTCGCAGCAATGGAATTTACCAGTTAGTATTTTGAATTGCAATTTTTGTGTCATACCCCTTTAAGTAGTCCTGATTCATTCCATCCTTCAAGAAAGAAAATATGGGGGTGGGGAAATCACAGGTGAAAAAGATACTATAGCAGGGAGCAAGAACTTCCATATGACTGGTATACTTTTCATGCATATTTTGCTTACTGGCTTATTTTACTTCACCTTCCCAATACACCAAGACACAGTTTTAAACTGTAGGCATGGATACTTCTCATGCTGCTTTTTGTTGCCCTTCACATTCATCGCTGTCTTGATGCTACTACTTTTTCACACGTCAGTGTAGAGAAGTAGCTAGCCTTCCAATAGGTGCAAAAGACTCTCATTTATTGATACTGAACATATCTAATACCCTTAAGTTAGTGGCCAAATGGATAGCCGTCACAAACAGAGAGAAACTTTTTCAACCATGCCAAACTGCAAAAATCATAAAAACAAGTGTAGGACTGGGAATACTCAAGATAGCAGTGATCTCTTCTGCAGCAAGCAAACAAACTTCGGTACAGATCCTAATATTGTTAATAGAGAGTTTTAGCGTGTCTGAAATTTCAGTATAAGCAATGAAGTTTACGTAATACCAGCTTAAAAGATGGTGGTAGCAACATCTTGTGACACTTCGTCTCACCACAATGCCTTGCAGGACACGTTTTCGTGTTCCATGACTGTCCTTGTTGAAAAAGCATTTAAGGCAACATGTTCATTATTATGCCACTGCCAAAAATTTATACAAGCAGCAAAGTAAGATGCACTTGGTTAGTGCAATATTAGCTCTGTGTTTGTTTGGCTGAGCTCTGCACCAACAGGTAGCGCAACCAACCCGGCTGCTCATGTTTACATTTTTGTTGGTAACCCGGTAATCCTCAAGCGCCATTGCATATACCGAAATACCAGACATGCTACAGCTCTCTATTATGTATTTTGTGCAGTTGCATATGCAACAATATCCATAATTAGAATACATGAGGGGAACCAAATAGTGAGATGCGAGGATGCTTTTCCTGCATTAAAACAAAACAAAAAAAGCTAGTACTAGTCAGCAGGTGGCCAAGCCAAGAAAGGGCCACGTTACCTTGTGGGCTCAGCTTCACTGGCTCGGTGAACATGGTGTTGCCCTTGGAGCCCAAATTGACATTGGAAGGCATCAGGCAGAACAGGTGTTGCAGAAGTGAGGACAGTAGGCCTTGTTCTTGGAGGTAGGTGGCATACTCGGATCTAGCCTGCGGCCAAAAAAACGCCAAGGTGGTGTGGCAGCGTCACTTAATTAGGGGGTTTAATATCCTAACACTGCACAGTGGGTTATGAGGGACACCGTAGTAGAGGGCTCCGGCTTGTTTCCTCAAGCTTGTACCAGACTGCGTTTGATGGGCAGGTGTGCGCCAACCGCGGGGCTCGGTGTGCCGAGGCAGAGCGCCGTTAGCATCCCCCCCTTATCCTGACAACGTGAACCTAAATCTATGCGCACGAAGCATTTTCTTGCATTTCGCCTCCATCAAAATGTGGCCGTGGTGGCTGGGAATCAAACCTGCAACCTCGTTTATTTTCTACCACTGCCCTTAAGAAGTATATGAAAAGCGATTACAGATGAAAGCCTATATATGCTGAACTTCAGTCGTGAAATTTAGGTCTTGCATAGCAGTTGTTACTGTTACACTGGAATGCAAATGGCATATGGTGCAATGCATTTACACTTGCGACTTATCTACCCTCGGCAATCCAATGACAAGCAAGATGGCCGAGTTCTAGTTAACAAGTGCATCCTACCAAGTTCATGGCTGAACCAAAGGAGTAGTAAGTTGCCAGTGCCTTTGTTCCCAGATACAACATATGCGTCCAACTTACCTCAGCAGGCGACGCACCAAAGAAAGCAAGAAGTTCCAGCCAGGACAGAAGGTAGCCCAGGGTGTAAGTGTAGCTGTCTGTGTTGGCCTCCACCAGACAACAGTCGCCAATGTCGAAGTCTAACAGAAGCACGTCGACAACTTGCCCCATTTCGAGCAGCGACGAAATCAGCGGCTCCGGGGGGCTCCTGTGCAGAGCAGAAGCAAAAGGCTGTAGCTTAGTGCTTTCCAACAATGGAAGACATGAGAAATGCAGAACAGAAAGGTAGGTGACAGCAGGACAAGCAAGCATCGACTGCCATTACATCAAACTTCGTTGAATGAATGATTCATTTACTGGTTTATTGATTGATATCTACAACTAAACAATCTGAACCAAACTTTTTGTTCACTCTACAGGAAACTACAAACACACGCAGCCTGTGGTGTAGCAATGGTGCAGCGAGACTTGCAGCGAGCTCAGCCTTGGAAATCACAGTACTAACTACTACATGAAATTGCACTGATCCAAGACACATTAAAGGCAGTACAGTCGAACCCGTTTATAAAGAACTCAACAGTTCCGTGAAAAGCGTTTGTTATATCAGTAGTTCCGTTATATATGAACTCACCATTAAAAATGCTCAAAAATTAACCGCACTAAAGCTGGCGTCAGTAGTTACAATTCGGCAGCACTTTGGTCTGAAAACCAGATTTTCGGTGCTATTTTTGTTCCCGGTGCGTTCCACACCTTGCGGCAAACTTCTGTTAGAAGTGTCCATCTAAAGAATGAACTGCGGCGTCGTGTAGCTCTTTAAAAACAGTGCCCGGTTCCAATCACCTGTCATTTCAGAACTGCAAGCGCAGCCGCCATTTTTTACTCGAGAGCTTGTGATATATTTTACTACCAGCGGGACATGACTGTATCCTGCACACGCGAGCGAAGCGTTCTAGTTGGCCGGAAGCGTAAACTTCAGAAACTACTGCGGCATGCCGCCATTCTGCGAAGGTCTCGGACATGATGGTCTCGGCATTACGACTGCGTGTCAGCCACACAAAAGCTGTAAAATTACGTTATCTAAATTGCCTCGCGTGGAAAAAAAGAATGCTATGTTCGAAAGATAAAGCGTCACCGTGCACCGTTATGAGTTTTTGCAGATAACATGACATGAGTTTTTGCAGATGCACTCAGCGTGTGGACACTAGAGAGAGAGCTGCAGAAAATTTATAAGAAGAAAATTTCATTGGCGCAGTTAGATAAATATTTTTACACATTTCAGCAGTATACTACAAGCTTGTGCTGCACTGTCCATTCATAGCACATGACTTGGGACTCGAACTGATTTTTGCAAAGTCTGTCACCTGAAGGAATCGATCCTTCCTTGGGATTGCACACCTCCTCTTGTTCAGAAAATCATCATCTTTTGGTGCAAGAAACAATAAGAACTTTTCCTTGCACGACTTGTACCCCATATTACACCGCGGGACAAATAATTTTTTCCCCCAGTTATGCTATAAATATAGGCTTGACACATTTTAGGGAAAGCACATGCAAAACGACCGTGTACTCTCATTTTCCCATTAGCTCAATGTAAAAGAAGGGCCCTGTAGAACTACTCGCACCATCTATTGGTGAGCACCAGAAACTATAGCGAGTTGTGGACAAGTTTTCTCAACGGCGTCGCCGTGCTATTCATACACCTCTCATATTGCTCCGCCATGCTCGAACTCATACGAACATACATACCTGGAAGTTTCATCACTCTCTTGCTTTTCAATGCCTTGCGCTTCTTCTCTGGCAACTGTTGGAACGATCCTATAACACAACACCAAAATGCTTCAATCTCATCGACAGTGTCAGAAACTCTGGCAAGCCACAAGCTCTCATTACAACTACCGCATAAACAACATGGCATCCTTACTTTTGAAGCAGCGTGTGGGCACCTAGCTGCAGTGCAAGTGACTTGGATGTGGCTAGCGGTGTCAGCTTTGACAACAAAGTGTTCAGGGATGCTGCATTCTGCTCCTGGTTTTGAAAGCCTTCCATGAACTTTATCACAGATTTCTCGCTCGCAAACTCTAGTGCCGAAGCGAGTTTCTTCAGAAGCACGGATGTTGTCTCAATCGGACATGTTGAGAGCTCTGCACAAGAAAAAATAGGCATGCAGGTGCAGATACAGTACCCACATAACGGATACAGTGACAATCTGTAGGTGTTGCTTATTCAGGGCAAGCTATATGACTGCAGGACAATATGCCAAAATACTATGCAACAAAATGAGATTCTACATCACAACTAAAGTAGGATAAGCAAGAAACATTCCTCGAATTGTCTTTGCAACACAAGTTAAAAGAACAGCACCACATGTCAACTTTATGGTTTGTCTCTACTCAATGGTAAATTGCATGATTATGCTCACTGCTTCCGTTGTTTTCAATTCATATTTTTGTAACTCTATTCTGGTGCTAGCAAAGTATAAGAAAACTCTTCAAATTTCTCTTCATTTCTTTTTTTTTCTGAAATTCACTTCGATTTTATGAAGTTGGTGTGTCTCAACAATAAAATTAAATTCTGGGGTATTACGTGCTAAAACCACGATTTGTTTATGAGGCACGTCATAGCGGGGGACTCCAGAAACTTTTGACCACCTGGGTATCTGTAACGTGCTTCCAATGCCTGGCACACAGGAGTTTTTTAATTTCACCCCCCATGAAATGTGCCCGCTGAGGCCGGGATTTGATCCCACGGCCTCGTGCTAAGCAGTGTAACGCCAAAGCTGCTAAGCCACCACAGCGGGTCACCTCAACTTCGTGCCCCAGCTTTAAAGTCCTGCTCATTACTATCATACGCTTCCATTTACCAAAATACAGTAAAATCTTGGTGATACGAATCTCGCTGGGTCGCGTTAAATATTCGTATCACCCGAAATTCGTATCACCAAACATCACACAAGATCAAGAAAATATGAATTTATTTTTAACAGAAAAAATTTCTAATAGTGGAACCCCATTGATACCTTCCTCGCTGCTACGTTTTCCTGGCTGCCACGTTGCGTTTTCGCGGTCCTGACCTAAATCCAATTGACTTCCACGTATTAAGTTCCCCGTGATACATGGCCAATCTGTAATGTTCCTGCATCTTACGTTGCGTTTGAATGTGGCGGCCACGTAAATTTAGCGGTGTAGCCAGCTTGTACGTTGCAACAAGCGACCGATGCGTTGCAGATACGACGCAGCCGCACGAGTGCCATATCTTGAAAGCGATCTGCGACGTGCGCAAAGTCCGCGCCCACGCGGACCTCATCGTCAAAACGATCGGCAATGTTGACAAAGTGCGCCTAGTGCCGGTCGGTAGCTTTGTGTGCGCTGCGCTTTCGACGTTTAGTTCGCGCTGAAGCGAGAGACAGCTCAAAGGTCAATTCGCTTGCGGCTGCTGTTGTTGGGCTTCCTCACGCCAGCGTTTCGATAGCGAGTGTCCGCGGTCATCGAGCGAGATGTGTTAATAATGTTTACCTGTGCGCGTGTGACATCGTGCTTGTTAATTTAGTTAGTAAGCGAATGTCTACAAGTTTATGCGGCCGGTACAACTACTATCCTTACTTCGTACAGCTGTCTACTAATTTGCTATCGCAATCGTTGCTTCACCTTTCGGGTGAAACTGCGACTTCGTTTTTTTTTTTCCGTGGTCCCTTGAAAAATGGATCAACGGAGTTCTACTAACCGTGTACGTTTTCTTCTTGCCCAAATCGTCAACGATCGCCTTCTGAAAGGCGTATAAGTGCGCACACGTGATCTTAGGAATATTTGTGCACGCCACTGAACGCCTGAGCACGTCGAGTGCAGGAAGCGTTTTGGCCGTCGGGGCTGTGCCACAGTCGTCGTTGCTGCAGTGGTACTCGTCTACTTTCTAGCTAAGCATCAGCAAGGCTGTGATGTGGTCCAGTCCGCTCGACGTGGGGACCAATGAGAGATTGCGCAGCCGCGTGACGTAGCCGCGTGCCTGTGCCGGTCGCTCCGCTGGCTCGGCCGCCGTCGCTGTTGCTCACGCATTCGTATGATCCGCAGCGGCGCGGCAACGTGTTCGGAACAGCCGATTTTTTTTGTATTGTGAGCAATGTATTTTGGCCAGGGAATGTTATGAATTCGTATCACACCGAAATTCGTACCAGCCGGGATCATATGACCGGGGTTTTACTGCACATTGTACGGCATGAACAACCAATGCCTGCATTTATGTGATAGCTCAGTGGTCAGTGCATTTGGCAGACGGCAATCCCTTGATTCTACAGCATGGGCCTCAATCCTTTTTTACAGGACAACGAAATTCATCTCTCTCTCTAAAGCTGTCATGTTATGAACAGATCTTGATATGGATTCTCAGTGATTTCCGTGGGATCTGCAATGACTCACTAGGTTTTAAGTGGCTTTTGCTTGATTTGACTGCAACACTAACACTAGCAGAAACAATGAAGCTGCTTTTCAAGCCACCTTGCACATAGTGCCAACTACCCGACCATAAGAATAACTCTCCGTATAGAAAAATGTTCTTTCCTTCGTTTTCCATGAAACGTTAAACTTAAACAGCGGGGTTTCCTCTTTAGGTGTTTCTCATGCAGCAGGTCTGGGAGTGCCTGGTGTAGCAGACAATGCACAAGTGGAATTAATTTCTACCACCTCCTTGCTCCACCCATACAATGCATTGACACTGCTTCTAACCGACACCACAAATGATGTGCCAAAGAAAATGAACCGTGAGGTTGCTTGTTCACTTTGACAGTGGCCTGCCCCGTGATTTGAACAGTTAATTGATCAAAGACTTGAATAGGTTAATCATTGATTGATCTGCAGGGACTAAAGTTCCAAAACGACATTGAGGCTAGCTATGAGAGATGATGCCTGTGGAGGGCTCTGGATTGACCTTGACAACCTGGGATTCTTTAATCTACACTTAAATCTAAGTGCACAAGCAATTTTGTACCCCACTGTCATCAAGGTGTGGCCACCAACGCCAGGAACTGAACTCGCAACCTTGTGCTCAACTGTGGAAAGCCATAGATACTAAGAAAGAGCTTATGAGAAACTAGCGACAATTTTGGGTATAGAATTTAGCATGAAACCTTGCCCTACTAGTCACATTACTGAGGCAGCACAAAGAAGCAAAAGTATGCTTACGAGCTATGTCAATGAATCCGGGGATGAGCACAGAGAAAACAGCATGAGTGTAGAATTCCTCCCACTCAACGTCGAAGCCCTCGGGAAGCTTGCACTGCTCACGAACTGGCTGCGCCTTGTCGGTCACATAAGCGACTTGCAGCAAGGTGCTCAGCAGCTCACAGGTAAAGATGATTTCCCTCGTCGAGAAACGCTCTATCGCTCTCCTCCAGTTGAACTTCTGTCAAGAAAATAAAGCAAACAGATTGCTCTAGCTGAATTTCACTATGACAGCAGTTCTGATCTATGATCTGTGCCATCCTGTTCACAAGTTCACATCAGCTGCGCCTCCACACTGAAGCCTGGTGACAACCAAACCATAGCAATGCACCCTATTCGTTGTCTGAAAATTTTTGCGTGCGAACCAACACCTTTATGAACTGTTAAGAATCATTTCTCTTTTTTTTTTTTCGTTCCTGAGCAGAACCGGAATGAACTTTTTTTCATTGGAACAAAACTAAAACGAGAACGAAATACATTTAATTCCGACACCCTGCGACACCAATCACTAGCAGACGATGCCACGAGCAATCCACACTCAGCGTGGTGACGACTACTCGACTCGATTTCGCAGGGAATGGTGTCCTGGAACATTCCGTACATACTGTTCGAAAAACCTGCAGCCTCGCTTTTCAAAAACTCGCGCAGAGGACGGCCGACAACTTCCAAGTTAGCGAGCCCGCGCGCGGCGCAGCAGCGGAGTCCCCCCATTGACGTCACACGCGAGGGGGCACCACTCAAAGATCTCGTGGCGAATATATTGTTTCCACAGATTTTGCAGAGAGTGAAAGGTAGACAGTAGGCTCCGAATGCATGCACTGTTTCTGCAAGACAGCAAACATTTAAGAGCCGTTGGAGAGAAGGTGCTAACTAACAAGATTAGCAAGAGCTTGAAAGAATTCGCAGAAGATGCGGGGGCCAATTTGACCAAGCTTGCCAAAATAAAAGAAAATGCAAACAATTGGGTAAATAAACAAGGTTTCCACAACTGTGCACAATGCTAGGGAGACATTATGCCAACCTGGCATTGTAGCATATGAGATCAATGTTAACCGGTAAAACCTAGTTCAGCTGATAGCAGCAGGAGAGATGGCGAAATGGATGCAGATATGTTGCGAGACTGGAGCCTAAATTGTATGTTAGAGCCAGTGCTTTCACAAGTGTGTGTGTGTTCACGTGCGAGCATGTGTGTATGTGGGTGAGGGGCGTTGGCATTTACAGTGGAATCTCGTTGATACGACTTTCACGGGAACCGGAAAATAAAATGTATCATCCGAAAGTTGTATTATCCAAAAGTAATCGTATATAAGGAAACAAATCCCATATGAGACAAAAACGTATTATCCCGAAAAACGTATTACGCAGAATCGTATCAACGAGATTCCACTGTACTCATTTGCCAAACATGTGGAACATTTGCTCCTGCAAAACACCCTTAACAGCTGTCGCAGCAATTGAGTGTGCTGCCCTTCCAACCCCACTGTTACCCTCTCCTAAATCTAATTGCACTGCATAGCGAAAAATCTGCTGACTCTGCTTTTTGAAGACCACTCAATTTGCAAATATCACTAACACGTTGTGCAAATGTTGCAACAACATTCTGGACACATAAATTTCAGATTGTGTTCCATCGTTAGCAATAACAATTCTGCTGTCTTAAGTGAAAAAGAAAGAAAGAAATGAAATACGAAAGCTGAAGAACTGGCACTGGTACACCTTCAACTGACTAGGGAGTGAGAGCTCCTCATTTAAAAGCAGAGAGCTTTGACAGCATACACCTACATGCTATTCTGCACGAAAAATGAAAACAAATATAACATGACTTGTAATTTTATTACACCAGTAACTTCTTCAACAATAAAAATAAAAATTGAGTCCAACTTAACTCTACTTCGCACTTAGGTTGACTTGTTAAATGACGTACAGTTAAGCCCAAGTGACAGCTGGAGTTTCAAAGGCACCTAATTGATTCAAGAAATGCAAACAAGAAGTCCTGGGCTTGACAGTGTTTCCACAGACAGTGGCAAGGGGTTAAATGTCAAGGCCTTACTGTCACAGGGCTTCGATAGAGTGTTGTGATATTTATCTTGTATAGAGCACTTTTATTCAATGTACACTCTGCAGTCTAGTAGAATACTAGTACTATATGAAACTGCACAACTTGCCTGATTCCATGTGGCAATGCTCAGCAACACAAAGTCCCAATTGCATGGCGTTAACGCTTGGGGGCACTGCTTTAGGATCACCAGGTAGAAATGGCAGGCCATACGACTCCACTCAAACTCATCTTCCGAAAGCCCGGCACTGACAGAAGAGCACAAGACAGGACACATTGATAATAATGAAATACTTGATGCTTACCTACTTCAGATTCATACACGGGCAGAAAATCAGGCAAAAGTAATACACACACGGTGACAGTGTTCTCGAGAAAACTACATAGAGTTAAGCTAGGAATGAAGGTACTGCGGCTGGCAGACCCCTGTCGAAACAATGGGAGATAGCCTCTACTGTGGGGAGCGTAGACCACCTTCTCGCACCACTGAGCCGTAGCATTTTATTTGCCTCTATCTCCACTATTACTGCACGCTATATAAAAATTCTTGCAGAAAATGCTCCCTGGATGGCACTTTACGACTTTAAAGTGTATACAGTAAAGTCTCGGTGATAAGAATCTCACGGGGTCGCATGAAATATTCGTATCATCAAGACATACACAAAATCAAGAAAGAATGAATTTATTTTTCGCAGAAAAATTTCCTAACAGTGGGAATTAGGAACCCCATTGATAAATTCCTCGCTGCTGCCTTTTCCCGGCTGCTATGTCGCGTTCTTGCAGACCCAACCTAAATCCCATTGACTTTCATGTATTATGTTTCCCTTGATAAGTCGCCAATCTGTAATGTTCCGGCACCTTACATTGCGTTTGAATGTGGCAGTCACGTAAATTTAGTGGTGCAGCCAGTTTGTACTTTTTAACAAGCGACTAGCACATTGCAGATACAGCGGGGCCGCCCGAGCGCCCTATTTTGAAAGTGATCTGCAATGTGCGCAAAGTGCGCGCTCACACAGGCCTCATCTTCAAAACGATCTGCAACGTTCACAAAGTGCGCCTAGTGCTGATAGCTTCGTATGCACTGTGCTTTTGACATTTAGTTCACGTTGAAGCGAGAGACAGCACGAAGGTCAATTCGCTCGCTTCTGCTGCCGTACTTCCGCACTCCAGCGTTTTGACAGCGAGTTTCCGCGGTCATCGAGCGAGATGCGTTCATGTTTACCTGTGCACAATTGACACCGTATTGTTAATTTAGTTAGTAAGCGAATGTCTACAAGTTTATGCGGCCGGTACAACTACTATCCTTACTTCGTACAGCTGTCTACTAATTTGCTATTGCAATTGATGCTTCACCTTTCGGGCGACACTGTGACTCGCGGTCCCTTGATAAATGTATCAACGGGGTACTATCCGTGTGCGTTTTCTTCTTGCTCAAATCGTCGACAATCGAATTCTTGAAGGTGTAAAAGTGCACGCACGTGATCTCACGAATGTTTTCGCACGCCACTGAATGCCTCAGCACGTCGAGTGCAGGGAGCGTTTTGGCCGTCGTGGCTGCTGCCACGGTCGTCGTTGCTGCAGCAGTCCTTGTCTTCTTTCTAGCTGGTCAAAGCATCAGCTAGGCTGTGATGTGGTTTGGTCCGCTCGACGGGGGGACCAATGAGAGATTGCGCAGCCGCGTGACATCCGGTTGCTTGGCGACTATGGACCCCGCCCAGATTCCGCAGTGCCGGCTTGTCTGTGCCAGTTGCTCCGCTGGCTTGGCCGCCGCCGCCGCTGTTGCTCTTGCTCACGTGTTCATATGATCTGCAGCGGCGCGGTAACGCGTTTGGAATAGCCGATGTTTTTCATATTGTGAGCAATGTATTTCGGCAGGGGAATGTTATGAATTCGTATCACACCGAAATTCGTACCAGCCGTGATCGTATCACCGGGGTTTTACTGTACCCTAAATTTTTGACTGGACATGGTGAAGGATCCTACAAGTGAAGAATAGTGCGTGCAAGTGAATGACTGATTTATAAGGTTTTGAGTCACAAAGAAACACTGGGGGCTACAAGAGACGCCGCTGTGAGTGTGTGTGTGGGGGGAGGGGGGTGGGAGGGAGCTTCAGATTAATTATGACCACCTGGGGTTCTTTAAGTACCTAAATCTATGTGCATAAGCGTTTTTGCAGTCCTGCCCAGTCAAAATGTTGCTGTTGCGGCTGGTAGCAACCTCATGGTTAGCAGCATAACACCATGGTCACTGAGCCACCATGACGGTGCAAGTAACTATGCTACATTTAACAGGCAATATGTCTCAGAATGTCACCACCATGACAGTCATTGCTTGTCTGTGGCTTGTTTTTGTCAGTGTGCGGCAGCAAATAAGTTAACAAAAAAATACGGCAGGCTGAGCTATTTCGTAATTGATATGTGCCCACTGCCCAAGTGCGGCTAATTTCCATTGTGCCCTGGTCTCCCATGTCACTTTGTTATCACAAACTAATCGAGCTGCAATAGAAGACAACAGCTGTCTGTCTCAATTAGCGAGGAAGTGCCCATAGATAACAGGTTTGGCTGAAATTTGGCCGTATAACCACGATGCTGAATTCAGTGATTTGAGTGAGGAACTGATGTGCAACGTCATCTGCATACTCACTCTTCGTCTCTCAAGTACAGCTTTGGGTGAGTACCCCTCGTTCCTTGCAACCAGTACAGCACAGACACCACTGCCTCATGAACTGATTCGGTGGTTCCTGTGTCTAGGCCTTCCAGTGCCTTACATGCAAGACCCAGAAGGTCAACAGCAACTGAGGAATAAAAAAATAAAAAGAAAGGCACAGCTAATGTCAACCATGAGGAGGGGCTGGGAAAACAGTACATGCGAAGTCTAACTACTTACATGGTACCTGCTCACTTCGAGATCTAAAGTAAACACAAGAGCAACAACACTATACTACCACTACTGCTGCTAATATTAATAATAATTATAATTTAAAAAATTTTATTCTAGGATTTTACAATCTAATTATGAGTTATGCCATAGTGCGGGGCTCCAAAATAATTTTGACCACCAGGTTTCCTTAACATGCACCCAATGCATGGTACATGGGGGTTATTGCATTCTGCCCCCACCGGTATCAAACCCGCGACCTCATGGTCATCAGCACAATAGCCAACTCCAAGGAAATGTGACTAATTAGTTGGTAAAGGACAGGGCAAGCTGAAGCAAGCTTACTGCAAACAGTGTACGACATCAAAATTTGAGATGGCTGTTAGAGGATGTAACCTATAGAGAACAAAAACAATGCAACTTACCAGCCCAGCCCAGCTCTGGTTCCCAAGACCTGATGCATCCAACAGAAGTAAGAAACACCTCTTCAATGTTGTTTTGGGACATAAAAGGCAGCAGCGATTGTACAACCAAGAGTTCTGCTTTCTTTTCATGGCTGTAGCTGCAAAGAGACACAAGTTGTTTGCTCCCAATGTTGGCAGAAATGATCCAAAATAAGCATATAGTGCTGAGCCTCATAACAAAAATACTGACATTAGTGGTGTGATGCAATGAAGATGACAAAGCTTACATTCTCCCTTTAATGATCATGAAAACACTCCCTTTATGGCACTTTATGACTTAACAGTCTACACCCTAAATTTTCAGTTGGAGCTAATGAGGGATCATCCTACAAGTGAAACAAGAATAGTGCGTGCAATACAAATGTACGCAACACTTCTTATGTTGTGTCATTAAAGTGTGTGGTAAGAAATCAGCCAGATATGTCTCAATATGTTTCTTCAGGTCCTGCATGAGAATTAAGAGTGCGGGGATGCGCAACTCTCACGCGTCGCCTGATGTTGTTTTCCCCCGCATGTCTCCTGTAGTCCGGCTTCTCCGCGTGATTAAGCCCGGGGGCGGTCGTGGTGGTTGCGGCGCATTGCGGGAGATGGCGCGAGTGTCGCAATGCTAACGCCGCCAAACGGCGGAGTGACTTGGGAGAGAAAGGTCGAGGGCGCTTCCGCTTTGGGTTGGGATCGGTGAGCGACGCGGACGTCCCGCGCGTGCGCCGATCCACGCTTCGCGAGACGTCTCGTTCGAACACGCCACCGTTCGCGTGACCGTACACGTGAACGACTAGGCGATGGTGTCACAGCATGGGGCGAACATATTCGCTCGCTATCGGGTCGCGGTGAGTCGGACTTCCTTGATTTGTCGCGTGCCCGTGTGAATGTTCTATTGGTTGTAATTCGGCTAGGGTGCATTAGTGTATGAAAGGACAAAGTACAAGCAAACTCACAAATTGTCTTTGGCGACAATGTAGTGCGAGTCGCAGATTCTCCTTGCAATTCCATCTTCTCTCAGCTTCCTCAGGAAATAGACAAGTGCCTCTAACCACAATTTTTCACCCAAGGCGGCTCTGTGAACAAAAAACAAGGTCAGTGAAAAATTAAAATGCCAGCGCAACAGAGGGGAGCTTGAACTGAAGTCCGAGTGACTGTGGCAGCTGCGTATTCATAAGATTTCGACTCTTTGCTTTAAGGAACATGTAAGCAGTACAATTGCTTGGTATATACAGAATTACATACTTGTTGACAATGGAGTCAAAGACATCATTTGAAAATGTCTCCATAGCTGCATTCAAGGCCGAATGGTTCTCAGTGTCCTCTTTATCTTCGACAGAAGCTGTACGAGCCTGAAAACGAGATCATGTAGCTAAGTGACAAGAAACCGTGGCCCAGCTAATGTAACAGTTCCATTGCAATGCTATTCTTTTTCACACTTCATCAATGGTTTAAGTTGCACTGGGATTGCAAGTTATCACTTGGATTGACTGGTCATGATCGGTGGATGATAAAAAAGGAATTAAAATCGAGCAAATGGAAGTACTACATTATACCAGCCCATATTTTTTTAATATCAGACACCCTTGTTCTGTCCCAAACAACAGCAGTTCTCTTGACATGGAAGAGTGTATTCAAATAAAATACACCGGAGAAACTTTACACTTGCTTTCTTGGGCACGTGGTGGCCATGTTGACTGAGAGTACATTGTGCAGAATGTGAACCAGCAATGTGCAACAGGTGTAACAGATGCTATAAAAATCTTACACTATATATGTTAGTGATACGGTTAGACAGGCTAACAAGACATCATGTGCAAGTTGTACAGATGAAGAAGGCTTCCTGTGCGTTGATTATTCTCACTATAGATGAGCTGTGTGCTTGTACACAAGGGGCAGAAAGAGCTTTGGTAAAGAGAACAGACAACCACATTGACCCTTTTCTTTGTCGCTGTTCGCTACCTTATACAATAATCTCTGCCAAACTGCTTTTGTAAACACAGCTGCACCATTTATTTTGCTTCCTGAAAATACTTACGCCAGTTAAGCATGTAATCTTTTTTTTTTTTTGCCTGCACTGAATGTGATGGCAGTACCACCACATTTTTGTGATGCCATGCTCTGCAATTTGAGCATAAGCAATTGCAACCATGTTTCAAGAAGTCACCTTCTTTCAAAAGCTGGCCCAATGTCCCTGCAACACGGTTTGCTCCACTGGTAAGCCTCGTGTTTCAAACACAACCAATTCAAGGCTAGTGGATACGAAATAACTGTTGAATTGATAGAATAGCATTAGTAAACACAAAACAGCTATGAATAAAAAATTCAGTGGAGATTTAGCGGTAAATGCATAGAAATCCATTAGCATTACGTCGCACCTCTTAAGCATCACAGATCATTTTAGCTCATTCGACATACATCCTGGTTCTTCGAGGAGCAAAGTGCAACTGATGGTGGTCTGAAGAAGACTGAAGCGTCATCGCCCTTTGCCTCTTTTGAGGGCCCATTCGCAGCTGTGCTGTGCTCTCTCCCTCCTTCTCAGCCCTGATTGGCTTTCAGACCCCCCACGCTCTTCTAATATAAGCTCTCCCTTGATAAGTGCTTGTAAGCTTTCCCATCTGCTCTACCTATACCACGTGACCAGCTTCACACACATACACTGTTTTACACTTCGACACTCCTAATGCTAATGCATTAAATATGACACCTTCATTCATTACTTCGCCTCAAGATTCATCAATACCAGTGCACAGTTTCAACTCCCAAAGAAATAACAACATGACTTTTACAGCATTTGTGTAAAAATGAAGGCGCAGTCAATTAAAAAAGAAAACAGTGCACTTACTCGGTGAGGGAAACAGCGAGCCAAGATCAGGAATGGGGCACATCTAAGGAGCAAACTGCTGCTTTTCAATGGTTTCGAATCAGACTCGTTCTCGGAGACCAGCATGTGATCAAAGACTGCCTCTGTAAAGCCAGCAACGTCTGCCAGGTGCGCTTGGTCTAGGCGCTCACTGCTGAACTGCTTGGAGAGGTAGTCCTGCGTCGTGTACAGCGGGTGGTCCTCGGGATGTTCTAGATGCGCTGCCAAAAGCTCCTGCATTGCAGTAACACAAATACGAGTCCACTTAGCAGCAGTATCTCAAACAAAATTGAATTATTGGGTTACCTGCAAGCACACTTCTTATGGTCTCTGCATTTGTGCATTTCTGATGACAAGAGAACGTCCTGTGTTCCGAACCATGAGTCCATGCTACTAAGCTTGCGAGCTTTGTATGTGTGTGCTTTCTTTTTACAGCAAAGCTGTTAAGGGGAGTTCTCCAACGGTTTTTGTGCGTCTCCGGCAACAGCAGTGGTCGGCGATGGCAACGTGTCGTGGCACTGTTCGTATCGAATGTCAGCCGGAGAGCAGCCAGCAAAGCAGCCTGCGTTGTAACCCTAACCTGGTCATATGACCAGGCCACCAGAATGTGCAGCTGAACACCTGTGTCAATAGAGCTGGCGCAGGGTACGGAAATACGTGTTGGATAAGCAGAGACCACAGAAGTTCTAAGCTTGGATATACTGAAGTGCTTGAAAAGACTTGGGTAGAACAAAGAAATGACACTGAATATAGTGAAGCGTATGCAAAGTCTTGGGTAGATTTCAGGCGGTGGCAAACCACACCCATGCATATATATTTGCATAGTTTTGTTTTCCTCTCTCTATTTTCTTCTTTTTCTTCTCTATCTTCCTTGTTTTTTTTTCGGACCTGAGTGTGACAGAGTGGCTGTCACCGCTGTAGGGAGTAGTATAGTAAGCCACCTTGCCCATTTTGATTCCAACAGCAAGAACAGACTCATCCAGATGCACACGTAAGTGCACATACACACATTAGCAGAATTAACATTACAGAAAAGGATGGTGTGCTCACCGAAAGGCACGTGTCATTGACGAGTTTCTCCCATTGTAGCAATGTAGGAAGAATGGATTCAAGGACCAGCGACACAGTCGGGTCGAGAAGAAGAGCCACCGGGTCCTGCTCCTCCTTGGGGATGGCTGAAAAAATACTTTCCAGGAAACGGCAGCAGCACCGGACGAGCCCTTGGCTGTTGAGAGGAAGAAAAAGAACAGGGAGGTGACACAAGAGGACACACTCAAAAACACTGCACACTGAAGCTCAGTCGTCACATCAAGGATACAATTAAACAAGTACAGGACGGTAACGCTACAACAGAAGTATCAGCTCAATAATGGTGAAAAATCCATAGGCGTGCTTGTTTACAAATGATCTAGCACACAACCAAGTGGAACGATAATGCTGTTCGCGCTTCACATGAACGCTTATGTTTGGCCAATCACCTATTGCAATACGGCACTGAAACTTTCAGACGTTCAACATATTTGAAGGTTCTTTGTGCTTGTATAAGAACCTGATATCTGTAAAGTTCATTACATGTTGTAAACCTTTATTTTATTGCTGTTATTTCTTTTTTTTTTTCTAATTACAGGGTACCATTCTGACATACCTAGGTGCCTCATTGGTGCTTTTGCAGCTTATTTTTTGAAGAATGTACCTTTTTTTTTGTATGAATGTACATAGTTAGCTTATCCAGATGTATTTCATTCTCATTTCTTTTCGCTGAGCTGTTTACGTAATCATTAAAAAGCGAGTGTCTCAAGTGCGGTTCATAATCTGTTTTACTCTGTATACAGGGTCACTGTTGTTGACATAAACTTTGCCGATGTATACTTCTGTGCTTTTTATTTATGCACATAATACAGTCATGACTGCCAAATGGTAGCCAGAAGTATCTGATGAATGAATAAACTCTGCTATACCAGTGGTGGCAGCTCTTTCCTGCAGCATGTTGGGACGGGGGGTAAATCATGGAAAAGACTGCTAATTCAACAATGATGCCAGCACATTATTTGTTCTGCGAGTCTTTTATTTAATGGTGCCACATATTTAATCGATGCTTGTCTTGGCTATCTGCTCATGGCAAGGCATGATTCAGATTGTGATTTCCAAAGTTGCATTTTGGGAAGAGAGATACCCTCCGTCATCTTTCGAAAAGCTCTTCACAATACAGAATGCTCACTCCACTTTGGCATCACTAGCAAATGCTGGATGAAACAACAAACTCGGCAAGACTCGTAATGTTTGGACAATTACACTTAATTTCAAGTTGCACACGCATGCTAGATTGAAAGCCTGGTCTTGGACATATGGCAGCTCTGAAAAGGTTTAAAAGACAAGAGAATTTCTTAGTAGTACCCAGGACGACCTTGGTAAGGAACGCCTCAGAAACGCTGGCAGGGTTCACGAGGGATAATGTACTCGGTTACCCAGTTTGGAAATAAACTCGACATGTATTTAGGTCAGCATTTTGCGTAGGAAAAATGTCAACGATATGACATGCTTGACAGAGATCTCTTGATAGAATGTTAGTTTGAATACCTCGATGCGTAGTTAAGCTGTCATCAGTTCACTACAAGCGAGGCATATCCTTAACCCTTTCAGGGTCAATACCGTACAAGTACGGCCTTCGCGAACACCCTCAAAATGGTCAATGGCGTACATGTACGGTATCGCTTGTACATTTAAAAAGCGCGCCTCATTCGATCATTTCTTTCGCTTGGCAGGTGCTGCCACTCGACGGAAACACGTGGAATTTTTTACTTGCGCCAATGCCTCTCCGGTGTTCTTTTTTCTTTTCTTTTGGCAACGGCGCGCCGGCTATCGCTCGCGCATCCGGGTGCGCACGCGCGGCGGCGGCAAGTGCGCGATTCTTTCGATTATTTCTTTCTCTGGGTATGTGCTGCCACTTGACGGGAACACATGGAATTCTTTACTTGCGCCACTGCCTCTCCTTTTTTTTTTTTTTTTATGGCAACGGCGCGTCAGCTCTCGCTTGCGGATCCGGGCGTGCGCGTGCACGGCGCCGGCGGCAAGTTACGGTTTTCTCCTGCGGCGGATCCCGCTTGTTGCACGCGCTAAACTGATGGCTATCTGGTTTCAAATCTCTCAAAGGGTGACCGCTTGTTACTCGATCGTTTATCGCCCACCGCGGCGCGATTGCACCTGTTCCCAGGCAGCCGCATATATACACAGATGATGCTGCCGTTTTTGCGTTTCCTTTTTTCTCTCTATTGCACCTTGTTGCTCTATCGCACCTTGTTGGCGATAAGACGAAAGCTTCTCACTTGTTTCGGTTTCTGGACGCGCAGACAACCATATTTCAATGCGCTTATCTTCTTATTCATGAATAAACATTGTGTATTTTACAACACAAACAATTTTTTCCTCACTTTAAAAAAATTACGACCATATTTTTTCGAAACATTCTTTTGAAGATTTAAATCAGCAATAAAAAAAATCGACCCTGGGGGGTCGCATTTGGCAAAAACATTCGACCCTCAAGGGGTTAAACAGTGAACAAGTTAGTCAGCATCGAGTCCTGAATGTGGCTCACCGCTCATCACAGGAAAGACAGCTGAGCAACATGGAATTCAACGTTGATGCAATCTTCTGAAGAAGACCGCCGGGTGCCAGGAATCCACCTCGTGCTTTGACGATCATGGAGATCCCTTGCTGCCATGACCAGCATATTTTCTCCCGTGTCTCTGAAGGTTGCATTGAATTGAATTGAATTGAATTTTTATTTGCCAATCAGCCTTTCAAGGATCATATGAGTACTAATGCCTTTCGGACATTTAGCCTGAGGGTAAAGTAGTGGATTCAATTTGTAATTATTACTCAGAAGCAGGGCAACTGATAAGGAACACAAGGCACAACACAATAACGACAAGCATCAGAAACTACATTGCACAGAAATATATATATATATATATATATATAGGAGGAAGGAAGGAATACAATAGTCAAATGCAGAAGAGAAGAGGTGTGCTAAGGGGCAGCAGCATACAGACAAAAAATAAGCAATGCCGTGTTATTAAAAACAAGCTCATACAGCGCTGTTTAAAAAAGAAATCAAGATTTTGGGATGTTTTCGTATCTTGGGGTATACCGTTCCAAACTCTGGCTACAATAGTCATAAGCTGACGTTCCCCATACACATCGTGAATAGAAGATAAGTTAAAATTGTGGTGGACAGTGTTTCTAGTCGTACGGTATGAACAGTGAAATATGCTTAAAGGGGTTATTAAACCTCAGGACCCGACTTACAGTCACAGCCATTCTTAAATGACACAATAGATCAAACATTAGTAGCTGCACGTTGTAAAACAATGGCTAACTCAAAGATGTGTATCTCGAAGGTGTATCATATCTCAAATGCAAACATCACTCAAATGTCAACACCGCACAGAAACTGAATGCATGTGCTGCACACTCCGACCACCTACACATGACAAAGCATGCAATGCTAAAACTGAATGAGCCAACGAGCACATACCGGGCGACGAAGACAGTGTACTCTGACAGTCGAGAAGAAATAGGGCGAAAACAAATTCTTCCGATTCAGGCAAATTGCAACATCCCTAGAAAGAGAAAAACAGTAAATTACTTGATCACCAGGTGCAATAACCAGTGGCGTGACTAACTTGCCACATGCTGATGTGCCAGCCACATTCTAAGTGGTGGTTATGATGGTGATGCTAAAAGTACAGGCTCACTGAGCTACAGCTGGCATTTGCTATGGGTGTAATGGTTTTACAAAGCTACATGTTTCGTGTGTATGCTAAAAAGTCGTGTTGTCTTGTTTCATTTACTGCTGTGTGCCCCCCCCCCCCCCTTAAAAAATTAAATTATGGGGTTTTACGTGCCAAAACCAGTTCTGATTATGAGGCACGCCATAGTGGGGGACTCCGGAAATTTGGACCACCTGGGGTTCTTTAACGTGCACCTAAATCTAAGTACACGGGTGTTTTCGCATTTCGCCCCCATCGAAATGCGGCCGCCGTGGCCGGGATTCGATCCCGTGACCTCGTGCTCAGCAGCCCAACACCATAGCCACTGAGCAACCACGGCGGGTCCCCCCCCCCCCCTTCCTATATAATGCCTATCAGGCTTTTAGGGTTCTTGAATAAATTCCTTTCCGAGGAATGCAAGGGACTGACGCATATCACTTCACTTCAAGCAGTTCGAGGCTAATTTTCTTGAACAGAAATCACCTCCTGCATGCACACCACACACTCTACACAAATAAACTAACGTCACATAAAAGCACACATCTAGTATGCTTTGAAAAAATATTAAAATGGTTTCTTAAATAAAACAACTGAACTTCAACTCCTGAGCTCGAAGCAGTTCACAAATAAAAGAAACTTTCTAGAATGTTAAAGTACCAAAAGTGAAATCACCTCGTAACTTGAGAAAAGTGTGTTTGTGATCTCACAAACAAAGTCTACTGCCTTTAGCAGCTCCTTTCCTTCAACCTGAGTGAAATTTTGCAGCGTCTTGCGAAGTGTGCTAAGGATGCTACTGAGGTTGGAGAGTGAGATCAGAGGCTCTGGAAAGGAAAAAAATATAACAATCAGATGTGACAGCATAAAAACGGCTTTGATGCAAGAGCCTCCTGTGGCTAACATGGTTATGACATGGTAAATGCAACATAACAAGACAGTGGAGACAGTGTTTGTTTCACGAATGTTGAATACTCACACAGCAAATAGATGGCAACAAAAAGCTATGATATATCAAACACTAGTGTTTACAGTAAAAACTAGTGTAGTAAAAGGGTGGGTGAAAATTACATTGTTGTGAACATTAATCCATTATTACCATTGTCGGCCCTCAGGCCAATGTTCCCACCATAAAATGGGGGAGGGGGCTGGCAGCGGGTGCAGCCACTACGTAAGACGAAGCCGATGCATCGAACCGAACACTACCGAAAGACCACAAAAGCAATAAAAAAAAAACAAGCACACGTTGCTGGGGGGCCATCATCTTAGCATTTCAGAACTGCTAAACCAGACAAGTTATTAAAGCAGCATCATACGCCAGTCCGATTCCTGCCTAATCGGCGTAGAATAATCAGTAAATCTTCATTCTAATCTAAGAATATTCATTGTATAGGACATTTTTGCTTCCTTAAAACAAGGTATTATATGCTTAAGTATCTAGGGAAACTTAAGTATCAAGGGCTAGTGCGAGAACTTCTTAACAGTGTCGTCACTCACCTTTCGTCTTTGAGACTTTTCTGGCTTATCGAGCTTCCTCTGACAGAAAGAGCGGAATTTCTGCTATTGCGGAAGTGTAATCAACTGATACAGCTTCACCTACTATACATCTTTAGTGCGCCCTTTTAACACTACTGTCGCCATGTATTGAGAGTTTGAGACCAAGAAATCGAATAGACAAAACACGTTGCCTAGTCTCGTCTATTTCTTGGTCGCAAATTCGGCACTGGAACCAGCTTATACATTCGACACTACGCTTTAGCCATATCACTGACAACTGTTGAAAACGGATGCCACATCTACCGGAAAGGTTGCCCAGCTCCAGGCTTGCTCGCAGTGACCTCCAGATGAGCTCGGATTCTGAAGAGGAGCTTGGCATCAGCTTCTGCGACAGCTGCAGCAGCTTCTCGGCCAAGTCGTTGCTCCGGAGCCACTCCTGAATGCCTGCGTGGCTCTTCCAGCAGTCCAGGGACTTCTCCAGCAGGATAGCCAGGAGATGTGCATTGTCCTAGCAAATGGGTCAAGCACAAGTCAAACCCAGAAGTGAAGGCCAAGCAAGGACAAGGCACTCGGGAAGGCCAAATTCAAGCCTGGTGTACTGGAGAAATATGCTTGTTGGTTAAAGGACAGTAACTCAGCAAGCAACATATTTTTGCAGTACTTTCATCCCACACTGCTGCATGCTTCTATTTGTGTTATCTTTATTTACCCCATATGCCTGGTGAAAAGTACCATGAATAAAAAAAGAAGGAAGAAAGTGACATGTAAGGCAGCATATTTACAAGAGTTTCCTGTATAGACTTTGAATAAAAAATTCTGCAAAAGAAATTTCATATTTTGCCCATAACATGGGCAAAGTATGAACTACTGAAGACGCAGACACTCATCTGCAAGTAACGCAACTGACCTAGCACAGCTATATTGTTCCATAGCCACAGTTGTATGACAGCATGTTCTGCATATGCAAGTTTTCGACAACTCTGTACAGTAGTTTTTTTTTTTTTAGGCGAACAGGTTGCCTTCCAAATGAGTATGCTGGCACTGATTTCAATTTCTATTGGCACAGGCTCTATTTGTAATGGTACTCACCAGCACAGTAGCATTGAAAAGCTCTGCTGCCTCCGTCGCAGTAGCGCTGATGGAAGCAACCAGCAGGCAGTTTGCAACATGCCCGTAGTACTCTACTAAGCGATCCTGGCAGTTTGCTGAGGCAGCATCGCTTACCATGGTCCTGAACAAACTGAAAAACTCAAACACTGGACTGTTTCTTTCACTGCACTTGACACCCATTTCTGTGAGCACCGCCTCAACAAACATGCTAGAGCTTGAGACGCGCAAAACTTCGGAAGCGGCTTCAATGTACACCAAGCTCTCAGCACTGCCAGGGTTAGTCCTTGCCCGCTTCAACACTTCTGCACAAATTTTCGTTGTATTTGCCATGGTAGTCGGGAGGGCCTCCAAGGCTGATGTCCGTGCATCGAGGGCCAAGGAGCTTCTTTTCAGTTGCGTGGCAGAGTTGGCATCTTCGGGCGCGACCAGCGTGACCTTCATCTGGCTTCTTGGACTTGCTGGTGGAGAGTGGATGGTGCAGAGAAGTTTTGTGAGCCGGCGCAGTAGTGTGCCGTTTGGAGGTGACATCGAGGCTATTTCTAGGCTTAGTTCCAGCAATCTGCGCCAGATGAGCTCAAGGCACTCTTGGTAAGACATTTTCGTGGCGGTCTCAGCATCACCAGCTAGAATTTTCTGAAGGCAGGAAGGCATGCAGGCTGGCAACTTCATAGTAAAGCCGCGTTCCGGAGAGACGGCTTGAGGTTTCTACGAGGCAGACTCTCAGGACTTCTAGGAGCTACATTGCAAGAAAAAAAGGAGAATCAATGTAGCTTCAAAAAAAAAAAGGAAAACATTCTTGCACTATCTCTATTCAACTAAACTTCCCTAATGTTAGCTTGACTTGCAGCAAGTGAACTATTAATTAATGAAAAGTCTTAAGGGGGCACTGCAATACCTGCAATGTAAGCTATCCCTTTTAGTGGAAACATGACTAGTTAGAAATCACCTGCGGCTGATTCTAAACTTGAAGAGGCAGAGTTTACTTGCATGACAAATTGCACAGTGATGAAAATTAACAAACTTTTACTAATGAACTTATTGATTCACTTTAGGGCTCATGTACCAATTAAAGAATTGAAGTCAAGCAACAATGAAGTCATACTAACCTTTCTGAAATCCTGTGTTACACACCAAGTTTTAAGAAATACGTGCTCAAAAAAGAGAGGTGCCGAAATGCACTGACATTTCAATTAGCACTTATCAGCACTTCACAGCAATGTTAAAGAGATACTAAAGACAAATACTAAGTTAAGCTAAAGTGATGGATTAGTGCTTCAGTATCTCTAAGCCGTCAATATTATTGCGAACAGAGCTTAGTAATCGAGAAATTGATATAAATGCCGGACACGATTAGAGACTCTCCCGGGACATTCAAGTACTTGCCCGATGATGAAGGCACCCATATAAGTTCTGTCATTAGTATTCAACCACTCGTTATAAAAACATCATTGTATTATAAGACTAAAGAAAATGCTACTTGACCAGTTCTATATAATTTTTACAAATGAGAACTCATTGACGTTACACCGTTGACAATGACGCGGCTGGTCGAAAGGTTTCGTTTTCGCTCAACTCCGCCCCGCCCGCGCTATCACGTTTCAGTGGTTCCGTTATTGCATAATGCTGCACTGGTTTTGCTAGCTCCCGAAACTCGCAGAAACTGCAAGTAGCAGAGAATTCCACGTCCATGTAAAGTCACGGGATGTCCCAATGGTCCACGCCACTTGACCGAAAGCAGCTATAGCAGCGCATCGTACCTCCATCTGTTGGGCACCATTTTACTCACTGACGGCAGCAAAGGGCGGTGATGGCGTACGCATCACCACTCCCCGGTTGGCGTGGCGGGAGATTGGAATTGCCATAAAGGTATCCAAATCCTTCAGATGAAATTTTCCTGTAAACTAAGCATTTTATTTGCGCGAAACAAGCATTTCACGGTTTCTGGAATGTAATTTAAACAGTCCACGCTGACTTAGTATTTGCCTTTAGTGTCTCTTTAAGTGTGGTTCCACGTACGTTTGAATGAAAATACCACAGTGAGTGGCCATTTCACACAAAGGAGACTTTTTTTTTTATTTTTTTTTAGTTTGATCAGGCTAGAGTCTACCCTACCTGCTCCTCAAGAATGTGGCTGCGAACTGCCTTGGCATTCTCATCTTGCGCCAGGTGTCGTGTCAGGACGTAACGAAGGCATTCCATGAAAGCTTGGACAACAGCATTGCACTCTGCCATGGATGCCTGTACTTTTGGGTTAAGCAGTCTGCAAGCAAAGGAATGTCATTGTAAAGTAGACAGTCAACATGAACCAATATGTGATGTATAAGCGCGAATGGGGCATGCAAGATGACAGGTAAAACAAAGACATGACGTTGCGGACAACTAATGGTGTATTGCACACGGTCTGTTCATCACAAAAAAAAAAAAAAAAATGCCGTAAGGGAAAACATGACACAACACAGATAACGTCCCTAGCAATACCATCTGTCACAATCCGCTACTGAGAAAGAAACAGCTTGAGCTGCCCATTTGTTCGCTTCTAAAATTCTGTTTCGTCACTTATGCCAACTACAGTCAACGTCTCCTTTTTTTGGCTCCCTAGGGGCCCCGAAAATGTCCGAAAAAACGAATGCATGGCTTTTACTGCCCCCAAAGGCTCAAATTGCCACAGGCACATCTGAAATAGCTATGAAGGCCTGCCAGTACACTTATTAGGCGTATCATGTTCGTACTGTGTTAGGAGGCGGCGGAGGCACGCATGTATGATTAAGGAATACATACTGTGTCCCGTTTTTGAGGCATGGAGTGGTGCCTGACACCGGCAAGAAAAAAAAATAAATCGCCGAGAGCTAGTGGGGCTATACTAGTTCAGGTGCAACCAAACTAGGAAGGCCCACTAAGCTTCATCAAAGTCACTCCCTCACCAGAACAGGAATTGGCCTCCCTGGTGCAGTATTCGGCCACTACCTCCCTCATGACTCCGACAATTTGCAGGCGCAAGTTTGAATACGCTAGTGCAAGACAGGGGCAATTTGAGATCGCAGGGAGAGGCCTTCGTCCTGCAGTGGACATAAAATATAGGCTGATGATGATGATGATGACTGTGTCCCGTGACAATTGCCCCTTTCCACTCTTGTTATGCTTCACCGCAATACTTCGTGTATGCTTCGCTGCGTAACACTGCTGTATTGAGGCGAAGCTGACTTTCGAGAACCGGCATTATGCAACGCGCCATGCTTTCAGAGTTTCCAAGACATTGGCGAGGATTACAAACAGCGGCAAATTGTTTCAATGAAAAACACGGCACCGAACAGAAAGAAGCTTGGTAGCGAACGTCGAAGTAGCTAGGCCTAGCGTTGCTGCGGTGGTGGCTACGGCTGCCAGTGGATCTGCGTGTGAGAGCGCCGGTTCGAGGAGGCCAGATGATCAAAACGGCGGCAGTGTTGGCTTCGATTAATGTCGTTCCGGACATGCAGGTCGTGGTAAAATGTCTGGAAAATCAGACGGCGAAGGTCTTTTGCGTCCGAAATTTCATACGTTTTTATACATTGACTCTGTGGGGTACGTGGCGGAGCCGCGAAGGCGTCCGAATTATTGGGCACGTCCGGAAAATCGGTCGTTGATTGTAATCATGCACCTTTCTCTCTCCTGCTCCTCTGTGCATGCGCTTCACTTTCCGCTCTTTAGTCTTCTCCACCTTTTCCCTTTCCCTACCCTCTACTGCGCTAGATTGCTGTCCGCAAACCACAAAAAGCTGGGGAAGTAGTTAAAGAAAGCTATCACATTACACGCACACAAATACAAGCACACTGATGAACACACGTGATGGCCACCAACACAGTTAGCTGACTGTGATGACAGCATGATAACCTAAAATGTGGGTGCATGGCAACGAAAAGGAAGACTGCAATCATGACACCAGTTTGTTACAGTGTAGACCTCTTATAACGTCGCCGGAGTCGCGAATATCTGCACTATAAGCGGTACCGCACTATAACTAAAATAACCATTTTCAAGCCCTGCATGTATGCAAAACATGTAGACCAAGCAGCCGTGCGTATCCGAGAATCAAAGCGTGCGACTGGGAGTTTTTCATTCACTGCAACAACTAAAGTCGAAACTGTGGTCGCATCTATGTGATCATTGATGGCGAATACACAGTTTCTTTAGGCACACGGCCGACGCGCGTACCGAGTAAAAACGAAACTACTGTTCGCCGCAACCGCTGCAGTAAAAATCGTGGCCTCTATCGACGCGATTGTGGATGACGACTACGCAGTTACGAAAGCCCGCAGCCAACGCGGTGTTAAGCACGGCGGTAAACGCACAAATACAGGCTTTAAAGATACAAATAGGCTCAAAGCATTCCTGCGTTGCTGTCATTCACGTACGATTTCAACTGATGGCTGTGGCGATGCGGACTCTGCCGCTTCGTTTCGGTTAGACGCTAGCGCCGTTCTTGCTCTTTTGTGTCGCACATTTGCCGCACTCCTCGCTCACCGAGCTCCGAAAGTAGTGCGAATTAACAGATGTGCGGCCAAATAAGTCAGAATTAACGAGAGTTTGATTGCATTGAATAATGCATACGCAGGCCAGGACTAGAGGACGAGTCCAAATTAACTGATTTCTCTGCGTCTCATGCTCCTCTTCCACATCCCCCTTGTTGATCTCCTCTCCCATCGGTGGGCGCACCTTGTTGAGAAGTGTGCTCGCTGCCGCCCTTGTCGGCGAGATTTTCCCGCGGAAGCCACATTATAATCAGTATTTCGTCTCACGCGGCTGCACTGTAAGCGGTATGCATATACATGGAGTTCTATGGGAGAGTAAACGGGAGTCGGAAAAGGCCGCGTTGTAGCCAGTTCTACACTATAAACGGTTACGTTATAAGTGGTCTATACTGTAGTTTGCTTCTGTGAACGACCGGCACTGATTTCACATGGCAGACCTAATTAACAGTTGCAGTGCAGACCTAATCATAAATGTCTTAAGGCATATCCAGCACTTTACTCCTTACTTTTCCCTTTTACCTTTACCACATTGTTACTTTTGCTAGTACCTACAAAGTTGATATATTATTTTGACACGTGCAATTTTTGAAGGGATTAATCAAAACTGGTGTGCTTACCCTTCACGGAAGGAGTCGAAGAACAGCTTGTAAAACTGGACACCGGCACCGACAACCTCAGCAGGGACAAGGCTCAGGAACGGAAGCAAGTTTGGGTAGATGTGCACTGCACTACCAAACCCGCCATTTTTCAAGACCTTCCAGAGCTGAGGTAGGACAGCCTTCCTGGCATCAACATGGGTCCAGCAATCCTGCGGAAAACAAAAGGTTGTCGCAGTATGTTTCAAAGTAAGTGAACTGGCGCTGCCTTGACACGGGTGCAAAAGGGTAAAGCAGCACGCACCAGTCACAAACCATGAGATACACTTCTTGGTTCACTGTATGTCAGCTCTCGGAGACGTTCGGCTTAATTAACTGCAGAGGACATATGCATTGGAACTCTTGTACAGCCGTGCCCAGGTGACCCGAAGTAACATCCGACATGCAACTACCTTCGATATGTCCAATATTTGTTATAACCATAAACTTGTTACATGCTGATATCAGTGAGAAATGTTTAACATTTACTTCGTTTCAGGCATGTTTGTTATATCGAGGTTCAACTGTACTTGTGCACAAGAGTTGCAATGCGATCTAATACAATACGATAATGTATTCCTGCTCATCATCCATAAGATAGGTTGTTATGATGACGCTAAATAAAATGCATTGAATAAAACTTTACTTCAAGCTTCCTCCAGTGTTCTTTCAACAACTTTCGTCAACCTCAGTTTACTTTTAGCGCCAGGTAACTAAGATTCCTGTTTCATTAATACTGAATCTTAATGGCATCTTCGACTGGCCCCCTCCGTCCTCCAACTCAGAGCCGGGTGGATGTGACAGTGCTCCACTTTAACGGCACCTAGCAAGCACAGAAGTCTAATGTGAGACTCAATCTCCAAGAAAAATACGATGGAGGCCAAATCACGTGACTGCAAGAAAAAATCCAATTTCAAGACGAAGCTGTGATAAAATCCAGCCAAAGCTGCCGATGCTTTCAGGTAGAACAGTGAATACGCAGATGCATTGAGCGTTGGTTAGGGCGCCAGAATGCAACGATGTTTTGTGATCATGTGACCGGAAACACTCTCAGCCTTCATGACTGCTCTGATGACGGGGTACGGAGCACCTAAAGCACGCGACGCCCCCCCCCCCCCCCCCCCCCAGGAGGAGAGTGACTAAAAAAAAAACAGCCAAATGCAAGGTGCATGCTGTCTTTCAACAAGCCAAAAATAATGCTTTTTGCCAGAGAGGTCTATAGCGCTAAAAGACAACCAGCTCAAGATGCCATTACTTAATGCAATATTAAGAAGAAGAAGAAGAAAATAAAAAAACCTAAGGAAGAATATAAAAAGCATGACAAGACTGACAGCATGACACAGAGGTACCTTAGGAATCTTTTTGCCTTGCTGAAGTCCAGCATAACAGAAGTGTACTAAATCTCTGTTGGAGGTCCTTGAACTTATGAAATCGTAAACAAATAGACCGATCCCACCGACAGATCTGCGCGTGCGCCGGTTTTCCGGAAGTAGCACTGCCACCATCTTGGTTGTAGTCAACTGGTCAACCACGCCACCGCAGTACAGCCACTGCAACCGCAGTCCGCGCTCGTTGAGTACTGCGCACATCTCTGCGACTCCACCACCGAGAAAAATTCGTCATGTATTTTAAGAAATTAAATCGGCTGTTCGTTGTAGCATGCAAGGCGAACGTTGAAAAGTTCCTGCTGCTCTTTCATTTCGGTTGTTACCCGCTGATTACACGTTGAGTATCGTATTTGTTCGATCTTTGTATGTAGTACATGCTGATGTACGCGGTCGTTTTACGTTACTATTTTTTGCACACGTGCATCTCGGTGACTGCAAAGTTATGTTTGCTTAGCGACGGACATAATAGGAGTACACCTGTTGGAGACAGGTTTGAAATGCCGCGCCGAAACTTTCGTGCCCTAATGATGCTTACCTCCAGGGGTTTCGCGCACGACTTGCCGACTTCGGTAATAGCGATATCTAGAAGTTGTTGGGTAAGCTAGGCGGCGTTTTTAACATAATAACGCCGATAGCCAATCATCGCCAAGTCATCGATAGCCAATCAATAGCTAATCGATAATCTATCAATAATCAATAAATTCCAGAAAATGCTGGGCATGACTTGGTAGTGCTTAGCCTAGCCCAAATACGTGGCCACTACCTTGCTATAGCCAATCAATAGCTAATCGATAATCGATGAATAATCAATAAATTCCGGAAAATGCTGGGCATGACTTGGTATAGTGCTTAGTCTAGCCCAAATACGTGGCCAATACCTTGCGATAGCCAATCAATAGCTAATTGATTAATAATCAATAAATTTTGGGAAATGCTGGGGATGACTTGGTAGTGTTTAGCCTAGCCCAAATACATGGCCAATACCTTGCGACAGCCAATAAATAGCTAATCGATAATCGATCAATATTCAATAAATTTCAGGAAATGCTGGGGATGACTTGGCAATTCTTAGCCTAGCCCAAATACGTGGCCATTTCCTTGCGATAGCCAATCGATGGCCAATCAATAGCTAATTGATAACCGATCAATAAATTTCAGGAAATGTTGGGGATGACTTGGTAGCGCTTAGCCTAGTCAAAATACGTGGCAAATGGCTGGCGATAGGTAATCGATAGCCAATCGATAGCTAATCGATTATCGACAAATCGCTAAATTCCGGGAAATCTAAGTACACGGATGTTCTCGCATCTTGACCCCATCGAAATGCGGCCTCTATTCGTCCCCGTGTTTCTTCTCGCGCTGGGTATTACCAGTACCACCTATTATTCCGTTGGATCCACGTCTCTCGAAGCTCTCGCTCTTTAGAAAACACATAGAATCCGAAGCCTTTGTCCCTTGTGTGGTTGTTGTAGCACCCAGGAACGCAGCAGCTCAATCCTCCCATCGCACGATGGCTCTACACGAACCATAAAAATTGCCAAAAAGCGTTCGGAAACAGGACGCACAGGCACTCCGGGCGGCTGGAGTGGCTGCACCGGCATGCACCGCGGCAGCGGTGGCGTCGTGAAACTGGCCGGTGGGATCGGTCTATTGGATTGTTAATAGAGCAATAACGGATGAAGACAGGTGAAGCACCACAGTCACAGCGCTAACTTCCAACAAACAACTCTTTCTGGAAAGAGCACGAATTTATACCATATGGCATCAAGATTAAAGTGCGAAGCATCAAGAAAAAAAGGCCCAAAACCGTAGGTTATATAGAAGAACCTAGCCCACCTACTCCGAGACACCTTAATTTCTTACGTGACACAGACACTAATTCTATGAAAATGCATGGCAAACATGATATCATAATCTATCTTAACGCTTACGCACTAAGCGACTGTCTACCTGAGAAGCAAGCTACACAGGATCTTGTTTTAAGAGAGTACATCTCAATGACACTCTTATTGTAATGCATAAATGACACGAACAAGATACGAATATATCCTGCCTACAAGGGTATGGTGTTTGCACCCATGAACAAAAAGCCTACCTGCACAGCCGACACAACTGACAGAGCAGCTTCCCAGATGGGCACAGCCACCACCGGATCATTCTCGGCCAAAGAGCCGAGGGTATGGGAGCAGAGCTTGGCGCCATACGCCTTGCACACGTGTTCCACACGACTCAGAGACGACGCCAAGCTGTACCAGGATTTGCGCACCTGCAGTGGGACAAAGCATGTTAAGAATAAGTAAGATTGTTGTAATGTCAGCTTTGATGATGTTGCATCCCCCCTATGTAATACCCTCCAACTGAGGACCTTTAGGGTATACTGAAATTAAAAAAAAAAAAAATTACGAACTCCATGCGACATGTCTTCAGATATTGACAACCAGCATGCCAAGTCCAACTCCTGTGACTTAACTGTCACCTGCATTCGCAGCCAATTTTAAGGCCACTGCAGGGTATAAGTCTTTCCCCAGTACAGCGTGGAATGCCCAAGGAGACGACACACAGCACTGCATGTCGTCCCTCTGCTAGTTTGTCCTGTGCTTTCCACATTGCACAGTAATTTATGCCATACCAGCGAGCTTAAGTGTTTACCTTTGTGAACTATGCCTGGAAATTTTCTTATCACATCTAATCTTCTGCTGTCCTCTAGTGTGTTTCACTTCCCTCGGAATCCATTCTGCTACTTTATTAGACCATTGGTTATCTGTTCTATACGTAAACATTTCCTGCCCTACAGGAAATACATTGGTCCTCATTATGTCGATTAGCTTACAATCTACCTATTACTGTATGTCTAAAAAAAAAATTAAATTATGGGGTTTTACGTGCCAAAACCAGTTCTGATTATGAGGCACGCCGTAGTGGGGGACTCCGGAAATTTTGACCACCTGGGGTTCTTTAACGTGCACCTAAATCTAAGTACACGGGTGTTTTCGCATTTCGCCCCCATCGAAATGCGGCCGCCGTGGCCGGGATTCGATCCCGCGACCTCGTGCTCAGCAGCCCAACACCATAGCCACTGAGCAACCGCGGCGGGTTATTACTGTATGTCTAATCCATACTGTTGCTGTCCTATCTCTTAGTGTTGCGCTTATCATTTTGACTTCTATCGCTTCTTGCACGATTCCTTGCTTCCTTTCCCATTCTTTCATTAGTTCAAGTTTTGGTCCAAAAGGTTAGCACAGGAAGAATACAGTGGTTGATATGCTTTCCTCCTTATGGATACTGGTAAGCTGTCATTCACGGCCAAATGACCTCTAAACCATTTCTAATCTCCTGGCGATTTTCATCTGATAATCCTGGTCCCTTGTAACTGCTTGGCCTAGATAAGACGTACTCCACTGTTTCAAAAGGCTGCCAGAAGAGCAACCTAACTAAAGCATCTTTGTAACTTCTGTAAGTCTGAATACTCTCCATCCATCGCACAAGTGTTCAAGCTGCGTAATATCTACTCAGCCAAGGTACGGCGCAATTGGCTGGTCGGTGACATCAGTCTTAAACTCAATAATGCTCTGTGGCCCCGATGACACCAAAGGTGTTACAGACAAGTGCTGTCAAGAAGAAAAGTTTGCAAACATGTGAGCAACTTTTTATTCTGCACAGCTTCATCTGTGAAATAAAATGTCACAAAATCAGCTTGCAACAACAGCATGAGCAAGTACACAGTATGTAGGAAAAACCCAGGTTCATGCACCCAACTGCTCCCGAAATACCTAAGCAAAGAGAACTAACCAAGCAGTACCTCGGTACAGTTAACTGTGCTGGCCAAAGAACGACACCGCACATTGTTACAAACGTCTCCACAGTCTATAGTTCATACTTGGCAAAGTGAAAAGCTTGTTCTGTAAAAGTGGGCACTAAGAAGCCGAGCACTGCCCATACCATGATATCTTTGTGCTTGGCCATTTTCCAGAACTTGGGCTCCTTGAGGATAGAGTCCAGTAACTCGACACCCGTCTCGGGGAGCGGTGAGAGGTATTCCAGGATCATCTTCAAGCCAAGCAATGCGCAGGAAAGCCATCTGTGGTACTTCGCTTCCCGCTCCTCTTGTGAAAGCTCTCTGGTGACAAACCACAAAGGAGTATGTTAACATTTGACAACAATGAAGCGCAAGACACAGTCCTCGTGTTTTGAGCTTCATCGTGGTCAAATATGCTTCACCAATTGGCCAAAATAATACTCCTCTAGAGTGTGTTCTGGCCAACATCCTACTGAGCACTGTGTCCTCCGTGGACGTACACTGCTCCAAGTTGTTAATAATCTCACGGGAAGGTTGACTGACATGGTCAGTACCATGTCCCAGAGTGCACCTGCAAAAGTTGTGAAAGCAGGCGCATCTATGCAAAGGATCCTCCTGTCCTAGCATTGCTGCTAGGCTATTCCATTTAGCTCGAAATTGCCCCCGTTTTCTGAGAAAGAGCCGTGTAACTCCCATTTGCTGCAACTGCCATCTCTTGTGGCTTTCATCCACACACAATTTTTGCAACAAGCGGCTGCAAGCGACAGATGAGTTAGTAAGGAGCAGGGGCTATGTCAGACTGAATGGAACAGCCAAGCAGAGAATGCTTGGATAAGAGGATGCTCCACATACACAGGCCTACCTTTTCTACATTTGCAGGTGCACTCTATGATGACCAGGTGCTGACAACAGTGCCAATCGATGCTCTCATGAGATTATTTTAAAAATACACACAGCACCAGCCTTAGGTTGATATCATTGTAAGCGATAGCCTTGTAAGCGTCCCTCAGCATATCATGTTATGTAGTAACACACATACACACACATATATTTACATATTACCTACTTACATATATACATGTATACCTCCATTTCAGCTAAATCTTACAAGGCATGAACGGCTAGCAATGTTAACGTTAACCATAGCAATAAGTTGGATATCATAAATAAAAACAACTGGTGCGACAAGGGATTATCAATTGGGAACAGTTTTAATCAAAGCTGGGTGATACACGGGACCATTTAGGAAGCCTTCTCTTGGAAATCATACAAACAAAGCAAGCAATGCTAATAACAACGTATTATTGGCAACATTACAACACTAATTTGTTATTTTATTAGAGCCGACCACTTACTTGTAGTCCGGGACAGTGTCTACTGTCTGTTGTAGAATAACATCACTTATATACTGGAAGAAGAAAAAAAGAAAGTTGCAGACCAAAAGAAAGGCATAACAGTCATGAATAAATAAAAATGACCTGCACATATGCTAGTGCTTACAGACTGGTACACAGTTGTATCGCTATTGGTGAAAATAAAACATAGATTGATTGATAGATTGACTGGTTGACTGACTGAATTAATTGATTGGTTGAACCAGCTGTTTTAGCCCCGATCCTATGCAATCACTTTCCCTCATGCACCAGCGTATAATGGTGTACCTTTTCTACATATTTTTCTGGTTTCCTTCGTTCTGACAT
Organism: Dermacentor silvarum; assembly: GCF_013339745.2. NCBI lineage: Eukaryota > Metazoa > Arthropoda > Arachnida > Ixodida > Ixodidae > Dermacentor > Dermacentor silvarum. Next base: position 53,220,200 of record NC_051161.1, on the reverse strand, counting down.
GCTTGCACTTAAACGAATTCTTTTTCGCCACTTCTTTCTGCCATGCTTGCAAAAGCCCCGAGGTACACTAAAATGAATAGATAAGTAAGCCTGTTCCTATCTGCGGACACCTGAACCACTCTGAAAGAGGCGAGTGACCCCACTGATGATATTGTTTAGGTCAAGAGCCGTGGAGTAGGCACATTGGCAGCAAGCCGCTATGTAGACAGCACATGCAATGACCGTGGATGCACCTGCGTTGTACTAGAAGTGGCCAGTGGTTCTGTTGTGCGGGGAAGCTAGTATGGATCTACGGTTTTGAAGTTTTCACTCACACTGAACAGTTCCTGGCTGAAGAACTGGAACACTTGGACTTGCTTCTCGCTTGAGAAAGCAGCCTCAAAGGCAGCCCTTGCAGCAGTTGCAGCGGGTGCAAATGGGTCGCTCTGAGAGACAAGCCAGGCACCGATCAGTGCCTTAGTGTGGGGAGCAAGGTCTCTCCTGACCCTCTGACAGATGAGCTCGTGGACACGGTGCGTGGCTTCCCGCACACGACGATCATTGTCCTAGATTAGCAAGATAAGAGCACGTCAGGAGTGAACATCGTAATGCAGCAGAACAGATGTGCCACTGTGTGTTTTTTGCTGCTCTTGCTTTGTTTTGTTTTTTGCAGTTATTGCCTGCCTGAGTGCGCGATGAAGTTTGGCTAATTGGTTGAATGTCGACAACCTAAAAACAGTGCAGGTGACCAACAGCAAAAAATGAAGGCATCGACAGCTACAGAAGAGTAAGAATTCAGGATGCATCACAAAGGTAGGTTAATAAATACCGTTACTTGGCTGGAGTCACTGTCTAAGTCCTAACCAATTTTCCCAACCAGACAGGCAATTCTGTCGAAATGTTTAGCTTCAACATCCCAAAGGCAGCATGGTCCAAAAATACTGGCAGGCTTGCCACGCCTTGTCGAAACTAAAGAATAAATGTCATCTCAGTTACTATAGTTAATCATGTGCTGTTGATCAGCAGAAGAAGCCACGTTAATGTGACAATTAAATGTTTAATGACAATAGGCCAAGAAGTTTTCTTGCTGTCTCACAATTTGCGCTGTCTTCTGTAACTGTGTGACACTATTTTGTGCATTTGATTCACAGAACTCAAGATAAACACAAAGACAAAAATTTTTGCCATTCTCCCACCAGAATGTTGCCTGCAAAAGGCCTGTACTATATATAAAAAGTGTAAAAAATAAATTCTGAGGTTTTGCGTACATGAACCACAATCTGATTATGAGGTACGCTGTAGTGGGGGACTCGAAATAAATTTTCACCAGCTGGGATTCTTTTAACATGCGACCAGAACTATGGGACGTAAAATGCGCACAGCTACAAAAGATGTGATGCAGTACAGTTACCAAGGAAAGCTTGTTGTAAAGACGAGGCCAGAAAGGAAGGGCTCCTTTAACCAGTTCCACATCTTTCTCTTTGACAAGATCAAGGAGTTCTTGTAGAGCCTGCGGCACAGGAACAAAAGAACATCATTAAAAATGGTGGTAACTTTCACACTTTCGAAATATTAAGAGTAATAGTGATGGTGAATGTGTGTGAATGACCGTCCACATGATAATTTGTAATCTTTTCTCCCTTCCTAACTATGAATGATTTAGGAGACGCGTTTCTGCTATTGCACAACACAGATTCAACAGATTCAAGGCAACGGATCGAGAGATTCAGAGGCAGACTAATCACACCTTGACCAGTTCTCTATTCAGATTGATTCTCAGATAGCTGAATCTATGCCGTGCAGTTAAATCATTGAAAGCAAGGACAAATCACTTCGAGCAATGACAGGTTGCTATATGTACGCGGTGACCAGCACCCCCACTACTGAAAGTGAAATTGTCACCTTGAGCCTTGTCGTTTGGTCACGCTTGGTTAGTTTGCGCATAACCATTCGGAAGTCACTGTCCACACTCGAGTCTGCGTCATCGATGACATGCTGTCCCGTAGGCGGTATGTATGCAGGACAGTCACCAGCCAGAGAAGTGAATCCCACAAATCCAGTCAGGCCAGAGGCACCACTGGCTGAGAGAAGTTGAGCGCTCCTTCCACTGCTAGATGGCTGCAGAAGACAGGACTCGCGTATATCACTCTTTGAATAGGTACAAAAACTCGTGAAGCGTGTAATGAGCATCGGGGGTAAATTATTACTCAGCAGACTTCAATTAAAACAACGCACTGAAAACCCTTTAGGAAAGGTGTTGAGTGAACTGACCCTCGATGAATATAATTTCACCGATACGTCACCATAGCTGTTGCCAAAAAATGCCTGCCGAACGTGTCTAAAGCCCGCTATTATACCAGTACCTTTAATATGCTTACGGTCAGTGTTTTCAGAACGCCAACTTACGATGAGCACGGGATATCGAAATGCGTGACAGATCAAAACTAGAAAGCTGATCACCTCCGAGTTGAAACCATGCTTCTAAAGTGCACAGTGAATGTGTCGATTCAAAAATACAAGAATAAAGAAATAAATTGATCGTATTGTACGCAGGCACAGGTAACATGTGGAAGACGTGACAGACAGGACTGCTCACTTATTTGACTCATATATATGACTCAACCGCGCGTATCTTTTATAGACGTACACAAAGTTCAAGAAGACACCAGACCTTAAACTTAACCACGTACACTGCGTACTTGTGATACGCAGGGACTGCGCGTCAATCAATTTGCAACGTCGAAAACGGCGTCGCGACGCTTTCTGCACGCCAGGCCGCGATTGTGAGACATGTTGCACTCACCCGTGTATTGCCCTTCGTTCTCGGCGCTTTCTTATTGCCTCCCATTTTTAGGAATTTAGTTCGTTAGACGTGTTATTTGGACGTTAAATTAACTCGTTTGTAGCGAAGAAAATGGATCCAATCGTCACATATTTCCACATTCACAAGACGCGAACCACAACACGGCGTAAATGCAACGGAAGCCGGAGGAGGAAAGGGAGCAGGGGAGGACGCTAAAACCGAAACTTGACTTGTTGCTAAAATTATCACCAAAATCATCGCTTTTCCCTAGTGTTAAAACTAAACACTTTACTTTCATTTTCAAAGTAAGTTTAGTTAGACGGTCAGCAAATTAAAAAGTTTTTACAGTGACTTCATTGTGGCGCTAGCTGCCATTATAATTCGTAAGTGTTCTGTGAATCTACTTCTACACAAAATACTAGTAGCTTTCGTTTTTTCCACGGCCTACTTGGTTCTCTGATGTTTCTTTTTGCACACTGTGCCTTGTTTACAACTTGTTTACTTTAGCGCACAGACGTGGAGCGAACCTTTGCTCTGTTTATTTGCCGGCCTCGATCGCCAGGTTAAACCCGCCTGCTCCTACATTCCACCAACAGCACTTCATTGCCCCATGTCCGTGCTGACACTTCATCGTTTTGGCGCAAGAGCTTGAGAGTGGTGTGAAAGAAGGAGCGATCGACCTACCGAGACAAGTCGAAGAAGAAAACGGGAGAAGCATGACAACGACCGATCAGCCGGACGTCGTGAAAAACGCGAACACAAGGTCTCCTCCGGAAATAAAGAGTCCCGACCACTTTAGGTTCGGTAAGAGAATGAAGATCATTCCCATGAACGATCAAATCAAGGAGCTGCAAACGATCATTCGCGATAGGTGAGGCACTCTACTCATACTGCCTGAGCGTGTGTCGCGCATCTGCATGCAGTCCGTCTACTGTATTTTTAACTGTTTTTGAACTTACTTTGTGTTCTTTCACAGGAATACTACTAGAAGCGAGTTTGTGTTCTACGCCGACAGATTGGTAAGCACGCTCTCATGCGACTGAGCGGAGTTTAGAGCAGAAACTCGCTCGCGGTTTCAGCCGCTAGTGATGACGGTACGCGGTCTAGACTGACGTGTTGCACTGTATTTACCTTCAGATTCGGATTGTAGTGGAAGAAGGTCTTAACCAGCTGTCGTACTCTGAATGTGCAGTTACCACGCCGACAGGTGAGCGTGTGTCGTTTCTCCTTAGAAGAAGACCGCGGACGCATTGCAACATTGAGGTGAAGCCGCGGTGGAAATTTTGCAGGATCAATCTACCAGGGAATCAAGTTTCTAAGAGGAAGCTGTGGCGTGAGCATCGTACGAAGCGGTGAGCAGCACTGCGGCTTCACGAGTTCTATTAGTTTGGCATAGAGAATTGTGGCATGGACGAAATTTTGTTGTTCTTCAGGTGAAGCCATGGAGCAAGGCCTCAGGGACTGCTGTCGTTCTATCCGCATTGGAAAAATCCTGATACAGAGTGATGAAGAAACACATGAAGCTAGCGTTGTGTATGCCAAGTTTCCGGTCGATGTTCACAGCAGAAAGGTGTTGCTGATGTACCCAATCATGAGTAAGCACTGCTCGTTTCCACCATCTTTTTGTGGCCAAGGGACTTTTCAGAAACTTCACTTTACGAAGTGAGCAATATTGATTGGCCATGTTTCAGTTGATCTGGCACGACAGATTCTTTGTTTCCATTTCGTGTGTGATCGAGAAGACCTTGCTTTTTCTGTTCCTGGTTTGTCATTGTTTCCATAAGATTCTTAATTATACACTGTTCCTCACTGTGTACAGTGACAAGTAGCAGACATCATACATAAGACTGCTCAATTAGTTCCTATGATATGTAGCCTAGTCAGCTTTAATTCGATGTCCATATTGCAAGCTCGAGTCACTCAGTCAGCCCATTGACCACAAAGCTCATCTCACCAGACCTGCTTCATCTTAGCTCCAAGGTGACATCCAAAGTGCCAAGGAGAAGAATTATGTGAGAATGAGACCACCATGCCATATTTGGCAGGCTATCGTATTGTAAGGTGCACAAAGCAAACAGCACCAAAACAGGTCATCGAAAAATGCAATGGGACACAGCGCTATGTTCTTGTTGGTTCTTTATGTTACCTATTTTTCTCATCTACCTTATGACAATGACGGGCTCTTGATGCAGTAATCATGGTAGTAGCAGTGGGTTGTCAGATGCCAGTGCAGAATGCCCACCCTCCAGTCTGTCACAATATACTTTCAGTATGTGAAAGTCTGTAAACACATTCAATAAATTTGCTCTAAATAATGCTTGTCTCTGTAACTGCAGATATTGAAAGCAAATCAAAGAACACCTTTGTAAGGCAACATGAAAAAAGAAAATGAGGGGTGTAGATAAGGGTTACATCGTATTTTGACTAGAACTGAAAGCGATTGGTGCCAACCAACAGAAATGTCATTCTGCAGCAATGTGCTCTACATAAGAAAAACTGCATTGTAAGAATGTCTTGAGATTTACAAGAGCAGATAAGGAAATGAGGGGTGTCTTTAAGTGTAGTTACCAAGCAACCAGTGGAGCCAACAGCAATGTTTGTAAACTTGGTTGATAGTTTCTGTTGCAATTAGTGCTCATAATTACACCTGAATTACATTCGTCTCCTCTCGTTATCACTTTGCAAGAAACTCGGGATGAATTTGTGCATTTCTCAAAGGTGAAAACAAAAATACAAGGGCGTTTTACATTGGCAACACATGCACTACCGAGATGAAGGGTTAGTGCTAAAATACTGTTTTGTTGATTCTGCTTTTGCAGGTACCGGAAACACCGTGAACAAAGCTGTTGAAGTTCTGAAGGACCATGGAGTGCAGGAAGACAACATCTTTTTGTTAAATTTGTTCTGCACGCCTCATGGTAACTGCAGCTGTTTTAACAATTAGTATTCTTTTTGATTGTGCGCAGCTTATCGATATCAGTATCGATATCAGGGATTCTGTCATGTGTAGCATGCAAGTCTGTGTGCTTTGTTAAGCGATTCTTACCAAGGTAGCTGCCACTTACAGTAACAGATAAAGAAAACCACTGCCCATAACAGTCTGAAATGCAAAATACATATTTGAACATTGAAATGTCCCAGTAGCGCATATCTGTACAACTCCAAAAATAACTGATGTTCTTTAATGACTAGGTACTACTGTAGACCATCATTAGAGCCTTGCATATTCAATATGCAAGGCTTTCATACAATACCACTTTTAGTTCTGTTCCGCTTCCCTTTCCACAGCTGGCTGGTGAGCCATCCTGCTCATTAAATTATTCTGAGCTTACCTGATCTTTAGCTTTAATGACATTTGCATTCACTTATCGTTGTTAGCTGCAAAACAGACTCCTTCATTAAAAAATAAATGATCTTATTTAAAAGTTTGCTTTGCTGCAGGAATAGCGAGTCTGTAATTACTATGCAAAACAATAAATTGCTGCTTTGCTTTGTGCATGACAAGAGTTGTTTTAATCATAAGCACTGTTTTTGGAAATATGCAGTAAAAAAAAAAAGGCATGTAGAATACAAGCAATTTAAATCAAGCAGTGTAAGCACCAATAGCACCATAAAATAGCCCATAAAGTTTATCTGTTACATTGCAATCTGTTCCTGGTCAGCGAAGGAATTTAGGGGTAGGCACTTCGCACTGCTTCTGTCTGTTGAAGTAAACATTTCACCAGTTCCATACAGTGCAGTGGAACCCACAGGCAGTAACAGCCAATACGGAATGAGAATGTCTTACCCATTGCCCACTAGTAATCCACCCATGTCTGAAATCTTGGAAGGAATAATCTCAAAAGGATTAGCGGCGGTCGATGGGAGAGAGTCGCTGTTTTCTAATTGTGCAGCCAGTTTTCTTTTTTTTTCTTTTTTTTTGTGGTCAGGGTAAAAGAATGTTTACAAGGCTATATAAACTAACATCTATTGTAATGTTTACTTATTAGCAATATTGCAGTGCAGGGATTCATACTGCACCGGCAAAGTTAATGTAGCTTTCGTGAGGTCACAAATTATTGCACGCAACCAGACTAATGCTTTTTTTTTTTTTCTTTCATTTTTACAGCTGCCAAGTCGGTGATGAAGGCGTTCCCAACCATGACGGTCCTCACCTCAGAACTTCATCCTGTTGCTCCTAACCACTTTGGCCAGAAGTACTTTGGAACCGATTGACCAAACCTCTACGTGTTGATTTTTATCGCGTTTTAGGACACGCCTCGTATACGCAGACTGTTTTAGATGCTTTTACAGCGCATGCTTTTAAGTTATTATACACCAGAATAAATGTTACTTGTTGATAAACACAAGCATATAAGCTTGCTTTCGTTTCGTGTCTGTAGCTACACGATCATACGTTCAAAAAAAAATTGTGTGGTTTAATGTTCTGAAACTACACAGTGGGTTATTACGTGTTGGTTATAATTAAGGGACGCTGTAGTGGAGGGTTCCGGATTAACTTTTACCGCTTGGGGTTCGTTAATCTGCACCAAAACCACAGTAACACGAGCGTGCTTGAATTCTGCGCGCTATGGCAGTGCGGCCACCGTGGCCGGGATTCGATCCCGCGACCTCGCTGCTTAGCAGCACAACGCCAGTAGCCCTGAGCCAGCGCGGCAGGTTTAACGTTCATAAACCAGCGAGCTTCGCGACGAGTATTGTAATCTAAAAGGGGCGGGAAAAGAAATGGAAGCCGTACTTCGCTTTTCAGTAATTTCAACAAACCCGCCGCGATAGCGTTGCGCTGCTGAGCACAGGTACGATCCCTGGCGCATTTCGATGGAAGCGAAATGCAAGAGCCCTCGTGTACTTAAATTTAGGTGGGCGTTAAAGAACCCAAGATAGTCGAAGTTTCCACTACGGCGTGCCTCGTAATCATATCGTCGTTTTGGCAGGTAAGATCCCGAGATATTCATTGAAACTTCGAACAACGATCTTTTGCAAGTAAAGCGTAGGGAAACTAGCATCCAAGTGCCAGTTTCGTCTTCCAGAAAACTCCCTCCGTTGAGGTTTATCTCAAATCTCTTTTGCGTAAATTAAAAATAACAGCAATGCCGCCGCGTATCCTTGTGACGTCACACTCCGCGCCGTCGTTCTTTTTTTTTTTTTTCTCTCCAGATGTGTCCGCGCATGCATAGCAGAACTGGCGAACAAATAGCTATTGACATTCGGCTTCTCCGCAATACGACGCTCTATGCAGAAAAGCGCGCTTCTCTGTTTCTATGTTTTATTGCGATAGCAATTCTACGGATACTTGAGGCGCATTTCCGCCGTCGACGTCGCCGTGTTGTTCCGTATAAAGTCGAAATGCAATAACATCGCGGCCACCCGCCGTATGCTGAGTGAAATCGTGCAAGCGTGAGCCGAGAACATGGAGGAAGGAAAGCGCAGGTAGAGTGTACTAGACACTCTAGCGCAGGAGAGATGCCGGCCAGCACGGACATGTTGGAGAAAGTCTGTCGGAAGTCACGTGCTGTTTTTCGCAAAGGAGCACTGGGACAGGTACCCCAAACGTTCTTTATTCTATGGTTGCAATAGCAAGGGCGCTCCTGAAGCTCTCGCTGCTGCTCTCGGCCTCTGAAAGCTGAGCTAAGATTTTTCCGCCGGTGTCTTTCGCGCAGCACATTTTGTTCGCGAGAAAAGCTGAATTTGGAGTGTGGTGTGTAAGCTTGATAGTTATGTTTTGGGTCTGTGAGTGCCAGCCAGAAGCAGACACATTCAAGCAGTCACGGCGCGGGTGTTCGTCGTCTTCTTCAACGTGCCACGGAACAACACAGAGCGCGTCTGCTTCACTAAAACTGCTACAGAAGTTTCGTAGGCTTTGTTTTGACGCGCGTCGGCCCTGGTAACAATGCAAGTTCAAAGCTCGCGCCCTGCTTGTGCCTATCTGCTCCTGCGAGTTGATTGGAGGCGCAAAGGGAGATGGCACACAAACATGGCAGCACTTCCGGCTTCAAAAACGTGACGTCAGGGCCTCTCCTATTTTGTTTCTTTCCTCGATGGCCGAGAAGGATGGTGGCTCGATCTCGCGCGCAAGGGAGGAAGCGCGCCGTCTTCCATCGCACAAGGCAGCGGGTTACGGCTGCGTATTTCGCGGCTGAGCGCAGCCGAGCGGGTCCGATCTTGAAAGCGAGCTGCGGTGGGTACAGAGTCTAGGCGCGCCGAGGGTTGATGGCTTCGTGTACGCTGTGTTCTCGCCGCTTAGTTCGCGTTGAAGCGAGAACCAAATGCGCTCGCTGCTTCTGCCGCTCTTCCTCACGCTTGCGTTTTGAGAGCGAGTGTCCGCGGTCATGAGATGTGTTATGTTTGTCTGTGCGCGCGTGACACCATGCTTGTTAATTTAGTTAGTAAGCAAATGTTTACAAGTTTATCAGACCGATAAAACTTACTCCTTACTTCGTATAGCTGTCTAATAATTTGCTATTGCAATCGATGCTTCGCCTTTCGGGTAAAACTGTGACATTTTTTTCGGCAGATTGCACAATCACATCGTCTTCACTACGTGATCGCTGAAAAAAAAAAAGAACGAAAGAAAAATTAAACGAAAAAAAGTCGCCTGTAAAAGCAGATTTCACAGTACGAAAGTTGTGTAGAGAAGATGATATGTGATCGTGCGTACGTCGTTTCTCAGGCAGCCCCAAGGGCGGTTCGACCTTACTGCCTATGAACAAAAGAGATACGGTCAGCTGCATACAGAAGCTCGCCAGCTATGGAAGCTGGCTACTTCATAATGCGATACCTAGTGTGGGGATGTTGGTGATTTATTGTCATCCTCTTTGAAACGGGGTGGTGACAAGTAGTCACATATAGCCTGCTTGAGCTAATCAGGTATTCTATACATGCTTATCGTATACATGCCAGTTTCTACGGGCCAAAGACGCAGCAGTGAAACTGGCGAGTAATATGGTCAACCACCACAGCCTTTCGCGTCGCACTTCTCTCTGTCCCCATGCGCCTCTCCTCACCACTCTTTACTCGACAAACATCATGCAACGCCTTCGCTTTCGCGACATCGCTGCGTCGACGTCTCACGGTACGCTTTCTAATGAAACGCTATTTGCATTTCGGCACTGCTTGTCAATGGTGCAGTGTATAAACACTGCATAGTATTAAAGCTGTAACCTGGGTGATGGTGCACATAATTGCGTGAGTTTTTACACATTGTATTTGATGACAATAGACAACTGTGCACATCGCATTTAGTTTTATAGCATTTAATTAACGAACGCTTCACCAAAGCTATCTGCTTAGAATTCACATAGATGCGACCTGCATAATTTTTCCTTTCTTTTTCAGTTTCGCTAAAAAATGTCCCCGGTGTCCCTAGCTATAGCCCTAATACACCCTAATCCACCTTAATCGACCTTAATCCACCTTAATCTAATCGCTTATCAATCATTAACTTTTCTATTCATTATCTCTTATACACTGCTGGACATGCTTTGGTTCGCTTCCGGCCTTCCTTGGGTCACGTGATACTTTCTGTACCTCACGACGCGACCTTGAAACATATAGAACTAATTAAGGCTTTCGCCTGAAAACCTATTCCAATAATGCATTTTGCCTGCGTCACCCGATTCTCGGCTAATCCCCCTTGGTGGGTATGCGCCAGAGTCCTCGAGGTAATCATCATCATCATCACCATCACTATTCCACAGCTGGGCGGCTGCGGAGGCGGCGACCAGTGACATTGGCAAGTCGTCGGGACGGCAAAATTCTCGCCATGGACCGACCCGCGGTCGCCGCCGCGCCTGCTCTGGCCACTTCGGTGCCGGCGCTGCAGAAGCGGTACGTGATCGGCTTCGAGCAGGCGGGCCTGGCCGACTGGACCGAGATGGAGTTCGCCAGCCCCATACCGCGCTTCACCTCCTGCCTGGTGTGCGGCGCCATCGCGTCCGAGATGCTCTGGTCGCGCTGCTGGCACGTCTTCTGCCCGCTGTGCGCGGCCATGATGGGAAGCGAGGAGGGCGTCGTGGCGTGCCCGCTGGACGGCGCCGTCACTCCGCTCGACGCCCTCCACAGGGACAAGATCGCACTCGAAGTGCTGCTCGCCTTCAGGTACTGCACACAGCTATTCTAATAATCGGCGGCCGCATTTAGATGGGGGTGAAATGCAAAAACGCCCGTGTATATATATACCGTGCATGCGGTGCGCGTTAAAGAATCCCAGGTGGGCAAGATTAATCCAGAGTATCCCTCACTACGGCGTGCCTCATAATCAAATCGTGGTTCTGGCACATAAGATCCCATATTTGTTTTATATTCTGATGTCACTGTTATATAAAGATAAAATAAGGATAAAGGAATGCCTGCGCCATCAAAGTTTCGCAGGCGTAATGCCAATTGAATATAAAATAACGCGGGGCGTGTTAACCCAAAAGTATTTTTCGAAATAAAAGCCAATCGTAGAAGGAAAAAACAACAAATTAATTAGACAAAAGTAATAATAATAGGACAAGGTGCAGGAGTTAAGAAGGGTTCCGGAATATTAATGTGATAGTTATTAGGCGTCACGGAAGTACCTAACCATTCGCTCCGTTTGTACGTTCTGTTTCGCTTAAAGGGGTCCTGAAACATCCCTCGGGCTTGGTGAAAAAACATTGTCCGCGGATAGCGTACGCTGCTGTGAACATTTAAGCCGAGCTTTGCAGTCGTGCGCGACGCGTGAAGCTCGCACGCGGAGCTAGAAGTCACCCTTCTCTCGAACGCTCTCTTTTCAACAGAAGCCTGCTTCTTACTCCCTTCTGGACGCTTTATTTCGTCATCTAGCGGATTACCATAAGTGGCTGCTATTGGCCAATAGATGACGTCAATCAATAGAATAGCCTGGTCAGACCCCACGCACGCTTGCGGACGCGCGGTAAATCCTGGCCGCTCCTGGTTATGCGCGCTCAATTGGCAGACTATTTGATTACGCGCTTCAAAAAAGTCGCAGTGTCGCCCGAAAGGCGAAGCATCGATTGCGATAGCAAATTAGTAGACAGCTATATACGAAGTAAGGATAGTAGTTTTATCGGTCGTAGAAAGATGTAAACATTCGCTTACTAACTTAACAAGCACGGTGTCACGCGCGCACTGGTAAACATGAACACATGTCGCTCTATGGCCCCAGAAACTCGCTGTCAAAACTCGCTGTCAAATTGACCTTCGTGCTGTCTCGCTACAACGCGGACTAAACGTTGAAAGCACAGCGCATACGAAGCTATACCGGCATTCGGCGCATGCCTTTTGTCCACAGCGCAGATTGCTTTGAAGCTGAGGCCGGCGCGGGCGCGCACTTTAATTGTCTACATCGCAGATCGCTTTCAAGATACGGCGCGGGCGCCGTATCTTGAAACTCGCCGGAGTAGAACGCCCCCCCCCCCTCCTCCCCCCTCCCCACTCCTTCTCCCCCAGTGCCTCGCGCGTTATAGCGGACGACGCGCTTCCGTCCTGCCTTCCTCCTTCGCGCACGCGAGTTTGAGAGCATGCGATCGCCGGCGGACCCTCGCAAGCTTTCACTCGCACATACAGCGTACGGCGACGATCTTATCGTGTATGGACTTTATACGGAACATCACGACGACGGCAAAAATGCGCTTGGAGTGTCCATATAAGTGCTATCGCAATAAACGCACCCAAAACGCTTCTTATATGTATACGACGCACTGCGGTAGCTTAGTGCCTATGTCGTTGCGCTCTGAGCTCGAGGTCGCTGGTTCGATCCCTGCCGTGGCGGTGGCATTTTGATGGGGGTGAAGTGCAAGGACACTCGTGTACTTAGATGCACGGTAAAGAACCCGAGATGGTCAAAACTAATCCGGAGTCCTCCGCTACGGCGTGCCTCATAATCATATCGTTGTTTTCGCACCCTGAGTCCTCTACTGCAGCGTGCCTTATAATCAAAGCCTCGAGCAATGCCCCAGCCTTGGGCTCACTTAATTTTTTTAGTTAATGGACATGTACCAACTTGCCCGACAACTTTGTCGTGTTCCTGTGACGTCGTGGGTACCGGCAGCGCCTGTTTCCTGGCCGAGGCTATTTTATTGCTAGAGGAAGTTTCGAAATTGTATTGCACGTCAACAGCCAGCCAGGCGACTTATAGCGCACATCAAGGACCAAATATTAAAAAAAAAGAAATATACGGCGATATCTATGGCGTTACACAACGCCGTCAGCGGCGCTGCCGTTTAGGCGCGAAATTCAAGGACGGGAGTTATGTCTATCCGCTTCGTTTACTGAGCAATTTTTTTTTCTTTTCTTCTCATTTCATTTTTTTTTTCACTTAGCAGAGCGACTTCGGGCTTCGCACTTCCCTTTTTTGTTCATTTAGTAGCGCCAAAATCGTAACGAAATCATTTACACGCATGGTCCAAGAACAGCTCAATTCACGTCGAATAAGAGGGCGAATATAACGACGACGCCTGCGTAGTGTATAGAACGTCAATCGCAACACCGAGCACACACACAAAAAAAAGGTACCAAGCACTATATCCAACGAAACGAAGTTCTTAAGACTATAACTCGCGCTTATATCCTTGGAGGAGACTGCCCTGGTGGTGCGGCATCACAACGCTTGAGTGTGTAAAATCAGCCGGAGTCTACTTTGTACATTTGTGTACAGCTTCATGTGTTTATTTAATCGTTACTCTTATCATTTTGTGTAACATTAGTGTTTATATTATTGCATATGTTCGTTTTCCCCGCCTTTTAATGCCGTGCATCCATTTTTAAATCGAAGCTTTCTTTTCCTACCACTCCGTGGTTTCAACTGGGTCGGTCGGCCTGTCGGTCTCTATCGATCGTTCAGTCGCTGGTGGGGTTCTTGTCGAGTAGATTCGCATTCACTTAAAAAAAAAAAAAAAAACAGCGCGCCTGGCGGTGGGATTCGAGCTTCCAGGTTCACCCCCCCCCCCCCCCAACGCCGCAAGCAGATGCTCCAACCACTAGGTCGCGTTTTTTATTGCGATAGCAATTATATGGACACTCAAAAGCAGATTTCTGCCGTCGCCGTCGCCGTCGCCGTGAGGTTCCGTATGACGTCATTTGGAGATGAAATCGTCGCCGCGCGCCGAACGCTGTATGTGCGAGTGAAAGGGCGCGAGGGGCGCGTCTTTCACGGGGAGTGAACGCACGGCGGAGAACAAACGCGCGTTCTGCGCCATGCTCGCTTAAGGGCTGCTGAAGTGGCGCTGAGCCGTGCTCCCTCAAGGGCTGCAGAAGATAGCGCCAACCTTTCCCTTTCCCTCAAGAACCACTTATCATCATCATCATCATCATCATCTGCTGAAGTAGGCGTCTCTTTTCTCCTTTACAATCACCATATGTAGAGCAAACGCGCCTTCTTCAGACGCGCGAGAGGCCGTGGGGGAGGGGGAGGGAAGGGAGGCGACGTTTAGCTGCGGCACCAAGTGCCTATTTATATCAGAGGCTCCAGCAACAGTCACCAACGCCGCACGCATTTTGAGCTAACGCGGGCAAAACGCCGATGGCGTCGACAACAGTTCTGCGTGTTGTTGCTACCAAAGCCGCTCACCTTACTTCGTATGACATTGCTGTGTTGCTATCGCATTCATTGCTTCGCCCTTAGGGCGAAACTGTGCACATTTTTTATTTCGATAGCAGTCATATAAACACTTCAGGCGCATTGCCGCCGTCGGCGTCGCCGTGATGTTCCGTGTAAAGCTGAAGTGCGATAACATCGTGACGGCGCGCCGTATTGCTGTGGGTGCGAGTGAACTCGTGCGAGGGTGAGCCGAGGATGGTGGCTCGATCTCGCGCGCGCAAGGGAGGAAGGCGGAGAGGACGCGCGCTAGTCTTCCATCAGCGCGCAAGACATCGGGGGCGTTCTACTCCGGCGGCGACTGTGTATGGCGCGGCTGAGCGCGGCCGCGCGGGCCCTGTGTTAAAAGCGATCTGCGATGGGTACAGAGTATATATACAGGCGCGCCGCAGGGCTGATAGCTTCGCTTACGCTGTGTTCTCGCCGCTTAGTTCGCGTTGAAGCAAGAAGCAAATTCGTTCGCTGATGTTGCCGCTCTTCCTCACGCCAGCGTTTTGAGAGCGAGTGTCCACGACCATCGAGTGAGATGTGTTCATGTCTGCCCTGTGCGCGCGTGGCACCATGCTTGTTAATTTAGTAAGTAAGCGAATGTTTTCAAGTTTATACGGCCCATAAAACTACTATCCTTACTTCGTATAGCTGTCTAATAATTTGCTATCGCAATCGATGTTTCGCTTTTCGGCCGAAACTGCGACTTTTTGCTATTTTTTGTCTTTATTGTGCCACAACCACACGTACACGTCTCTCGTGCCAACACCAACAGGTATACTTTCAGATAGTCGCCACGTGTTGATTATGGTGATTTCTATACAGTGGAAAATACTCACAACGGGGGATTGGCTAAGAAGCGGGCGGTACCTATCGTGCAAACGCCAATTATATAGCTCTTTAATTGAGATAATCGCCGCTTGTTGATGATGATTATGGTTTACACACTATGGCACGTACCCACGACAGGGGGCTCGGTCAATTGAAGGGGCTGTTACAATTAAAATAAGTAAGAAGAAATGAAGAAAGCAAGGTAATATAAGATTTGTCACTATGCTTAGAGCTGCAGGTACGCGAGAGTACGTGCACGCGCCAGTTTATTTTACGCCAAAGACGCAGGAATGAAATTGATAAATTTATAGCATTTAAATAATCTCTTCAAAGTATATTCCAACAAGGCGTTGGATCTGCACCTTCATTTCTTTATTTTTCCTTCCTTAGCCACGGGACAGTTAAGGTGTCCACTGACAGTTTAGACAGACGTCCGCGGCATATCCTCTTCCGTTTCATCTTCTTTAAACAACAATAAAACGACAATACACGTAGACATATACAGTGTCGCATAACCGCATTTATTTTCGGTTTCAGGGTGTACTGTCCAAATCGGTCCCTCGGGTGCGACTACATCGGCCCCATGGACAAGCTCCGCGACCATACGCGACTCTGCGGCTTCTACAATATCCAGTGCCAAATCTGCGGCAGTTGGCTGAAACGTTTCCAGCTCAGGGACCACACGGCGCGAGGATGCACGGCGACGGCGCCACCGCCGCGCCCCGAACAAAATTCCGCACCGTCTCAGCGACACGTGCACACGGTGGTGACGGGCGACCTGTACCCCGACATCGCGCGAACCCTGACCGGAGAACCAGCCCAGGCCGCGCCCGCACCGAGCGCGCCGAGCGCGGCGCCTTCCAGGCTCTCCGTCATCTTCAACGGTAACAGCAAGGAGTACGACGTGCTGGGCATGATCGCGGCCATGAAGGAGATGTGCCAGGAGTACGAAGACTTCAGGAACGCCTTCAACGACGTTCGCGAGTCCGTCACCGTGCACGCCGAGCAGACGCGCGCCGAAATCGAAGACCTCGAGTCTAGACTCCGGGAGCAGCACCGGCTCTGGCGAGAAGACGTGGTGGGCGACGTGCGCCGCCTGAGGAGCGTCCTCGGAACCAAAACGTTCGACTGGCAGGTGGCACCCTTCTCGAAGCTCAAGAAGACGGCAGTCAGGAAGTGCACGCTGCTCAAGAGCGAAGACTTCTACGTCGGTCACCAAGGCTACCGCGTGGCGCTGTCCGGGTCGTTCTCCAAGAACCCGGCGGACGGACGCGTCTACCTGAGCGTCTACGTGCACTTGTTGCGCGGAATGTTCGACGCGGCGCTCAGGTGGCCCTACCGGACGGTGACCACGGTGAAACTGGTCAACCAGGAGGCGGCCGCGGACAAGGCGGTGACCTTCGACCCCGGCGACGCGTGCGAGGAAGAGCAGGACAGCTTCCAGAGGCCCAAAGCGGAACGCAACGTCGGGTACGGTTTCCCGCTCGCCGCGCTGGAGGAAATTGAAAACCCGGCCAACGGATTCCTCAAGGACGACGCCTTTGTGATCCAGTTCTGTGCCGACCTGGTGTAGAGTTGACTGCTCGTAAGCGATGTGTGCAAAAGTGATTATTTTACAACACGTAAATAAATTACTGTGTCAGCCCCAATGACCTGGCTTTATTGTATCGTCAGCCTCGTGCCATAATGTCATGCACTGCTACACAAGGGCTAGAGGTCCCTAGCCACATATCAGGGTTAACTGTGCTGTCATCTTGTGTCAGCAGTCCATGGTTTCCGACTAATATAGGTCTGGCACGGGAAACATGGAAACAAATTGTGGGAAACATGCCCGCGCCCTTTCCGGTGACGAGAGGCTGTTATCTTCCTGGAAACTCGGATCCCTTAAAAGTGTGGGAAACATGACCGCGCGCTTTCCTATGCCAAATCAGTTGTTTTTGTATGTTAGATGGCCGTCCACATGTAACTGCTATTCATTTTTTAAATGATGCAGAGAAGGTCCATAAATTGATGTTTAGACATGCGCACACTTATATCGACCTTTATGAATAATAATAATGCCAGAATAACGCACTTTAACTTGCTCACATTTTGTCGAATTCTTGCTCCAGATGCCCAGCGCAATGCACAGAAGCAAGCTTTATTACAACATTTTTGAATAATTTTGGGGGGCAAGTAAAGAACAAGCTCGCAATGATGGAAAAAGCGCGACTAGAACGGAGACTTAGCAAGAACACGCGTCAAGTTCGCCATTACGGGCGAATCGCTTTATCGACAATACTGGTCGGGAACCAACTTCCATCAACAAAGCCTGGTTACGAACGAAGCATCGTCGCGCTTCTTTTCACGACCCGCCGTGGTTGCTCAGTGGCTACGGTATTGGGCTGCTGAACACGAGGTCGCGGGATCGAATCCCGGCCACGGCGGCCGCATTTCGATGGGGGCGAAATGCGAAAACACCCGTGTACTTAGATTTTAGGTGCACGTTAAAGAACCCCAGGTGGTCTAAATTTCCGGAGTCCCCTACTACGGCGTGCCTCATAATCAGAACTGGTTTCGGCACCGTAAAACACCATAATTTAATTTTAATTTCTTTTCACGTTTTATTTGTTTTTGTACTCCATGAGGCTGAGTATATAGAATAGAATAGTATTTTATTCGGACATACATACATACATACATACATACATACATACATACATACATACATACATACATACATACATACATACATACATACATACATACATACATACATGTTCAGGGTCATCAGGACGACAGGAATGCAAATTTGCCTGACGAGACCCCTGAGACGCATAGACAAAATAAAGAATGCGACTTTCACACACGGAATGCAGTGCGCAGCATGCTGCCTCTAAAAGTACAGCGGTAAACAATAATAGCACAAATTGTAAGTCATTAGCACACTGTTAGAATACTTCAATATTAGACGCAAAATATCAAGTATGATTTCATTAGACCTTATGATCGGCTTGGAATTCGACCGCTCAACAGTGGGAAACATCCCCGTATGCTTTCCCGTGTCGGGGTAATTCCCTTCATCCCTGAGAGGCTGTTATCTTCCAGGAAACTCGGATCCCTCGAGTGTGGGAAACATGCCCGGGCGCTTTCCCGTGTCGAGATAATCGCCTTCATCCCCGAGAAAGCGTCACCCTTCTACGCTCTGAGCAGACGCCAGGGCGAGCACCCAAAGGAGAAGGCACGAAGGGGAAGAGGTCGTCGACTTGACAACCTGACAAAGGCACTGAGACTTCCACAAGTTCCCCAGGGAGACATCGGCTACCGCAAGACCGCGAGGGGTTATTTAAGGCAGTGTTGGCTCCCGTGTTAGGAAGAACCGCTCGAGACTCTGATGGAGTCACAGCCATGCACCAATGAAGTGAATACAGTCATTTCTATTTTTCGTCATCACTATGCCCGCCTTCGTCGCCGTCTCCCGATTCTTGCGGTGACGACCCACCTCACCCGGTCGAGATCGTATCAACGTTTAAATATTGCGCCGGTAAACACTTGTCGGGCAATCCGTAAATTCCGGTTGGCCCAACGACCGAGCAGCTGCCTAAAGTCGGTAACAACCTCAGAATAAGGTTGTACCCTGTCGCTGTATATCCTCCTGAGACCCGAATACAGCTATGGGACATAATCGCTCTAGGTGGTTTTTATAGTCTACTGTTATGAACGTGAAAAACATTTTTTTTTAATTTGAATGCCACGCTTAGATGCCAAGAGCTGCGTCCCCATGTACGTGAAAAAAATAACTATATCCGTCATCTCCTCGTGTTTACTATGGTAAAAACTGCATTTGATTGCCTAAACGCAGAGATGAAGATGGAATTATAGTGTAGTACACTGTCATGTTGCTGCCGCGTCCGGTATGTTACACGCTATCTCAGTGATTTCGAAACACACCTCAAGGTTGCTTTCGGCCATCTGGGACGACACAGACGTCGATCAATTTAGTGTCAGATTTCTCGAAAGTGGTTGACAAGAATATGAGTCAACCACTTATTTACAGTCACATGCCCAGAATGAATATGTTGCGTAGTCACTTCCGAGTGAATTTCGAAAAAAAAAAAGTTGAAGATAATGTGCAATGTACGTACAAGGGGTCCTATATATAGGAGGAAATTTATTGAAGAAATTCACGTCGACAAACGTTTAAGCAATTTTGTTGTTCGTGAACGTGGATTTCAAATAACTATGCAGTTGCCAGGTACTTATTTTACAACCATTATATATATAGAATCATGTTTGTATATTTCCGTGACGGCAAGCGGTCTGGTGTGTTTAAAACAGCTGTTTTCTCCACACACAGATCTGTCTGTGTCGCTAGTCTAAGGATGAAACCTGAATGCCCTGGCAAATTTTATGGGCGATCCTGATACCAGTGCTCAGCCAAAGGTAACATTTTAGCTTGAAACAATAAGCTTTCATTTTCTACTTAGCCTATAGCACTATACATTAGCAGAGCAAGGTCATTAAGTTATGAGCGGACTCCAACCGTTTCGGCTCTCTTTTAGAGGTGAAGTGCATGGTCCATGCACTGCGTTTTTGTGGGTGGAGCTTGCACTGAATTCTTAGGTGGTCACCGACTATAGAAGTGGGAAACTATAGGTTGTGTTGGGACTCGGGGTAGCGTTTAGGCCGGGGATCCTTCAAGCCAGAGGGATGAGTGCGTCCGGGAGTATGAGCGAGAGAAAAAGGGTTTATTCTACACATTTACAGTGGCTCCAGATATGGAAGCCCACTCCATGGGGAAGCTTCATTGAATGTCTCAGCTCACTACATGTCTGAGCACATATCAGAACACGTCAGTGCCTCTGAGGACACCAAATATGCCCGCTTTTAAAGTCTTCCCTAGGTGACCAGACTAGGGAATCTGATCACTGTGCCTCGGTCAGTCACAATCGTCGGCCGTTCACAATATCCCGCCCATGACGTCGCACCGTTCCGCTGGCCTCCGCCTCCAATGTTGCACACTCGTCCTCGTATTCGCCGCAACAGCGTGGCCATCTGGGAAACCCAGATCGTCGCCGTTCCCACGATAGTAATTCCACCAAGTTGGCCCCTCGCATTAATCAGTGGCATCTCCGTGACGTGACGTGGCGCCGCCTTGGGGGGCAACACCCAAAGAATGCGCGTTGCTATCTTGAGACGTACGTACAGCTGGCTGTAAAAGTGTGCATGTACGCGTTTCGGTCGGCAATGGAGGAGGAGGAGGAAACAACTTTATTTCGTCAATATGGCTTAGCGAGGGGCGGCTACCAGGCGATGCCTTACAGCCACCTCCTCGGCTCTTTCGATCGCCCGAAGTTGAACCTTCAGGCTCGGTTCCCGGAGTATTGCTTCCCACGCAATGGAGCACTATATAGCTGCTGGTGTGATGCAGTCGCCTCTTTTCATGTCATGCGACACAATATGCATTTACAAATGGGGAAACGATCAGGAAAAGTAGCTATAGCATGTTCATTTAGTCGAGAAGCGTATGCTGAATATATAGAAGATAAAGAGGTATTTCCGGCCGCTAACATCATTTATTGTGGGAAATGACTGCGGGATTATGCCAGAGCGGCTCAGAAAAACGCGCATTGTGGCAAATGTCTTGCCTCAACTGCGTTGTAGTGACGTAGGAGAATAAGACGGTGGCAAAACTGAGTCACAAAGCTAACTCTTTAATGGGCGAATTTGTGCCCACAAAACACTCAAGCACAACGATAACGGCGAGTACAGGCGCCGATCGTCAATAAATATGATCTGCGGGTCAAGCGCGTCGGCTCTTATACACGACTCGTCGAAGGTCCCAGCGTAATCGCTGGTGCCCGCGTGCCTTCAAGAAAGTACTACACAATTCGCGCCGCGCATGCTATCAGATTACACAAGGTCCGGTGACGAACAGACAACGGATAGAACCAGCGGTAACATTCCAGAAACTTCAGATACAGAAAGGCGCGACTTGCGCTGGGCGATAACTTTGAACATTTGTTAGCCGATTGAAGACTGCCACCGGGAAAGGTATTAAATACACGTGGCAATATCCTTGTACCATACTGGAATAATTTGTCTTAATATGCATTTTTTGTTATCTGCTACGCCTGAACGTCTAAAGTAAATTGGGAACTGTGTCCTCAGCTCTCGGCATGTAGTATTAGCGTATTTCTCGTCAAAAATGCAGAAAAGCGCGCTCCTGAAAAGAGAACGAAAAAAAAAAAACGATGATCTTTGCAAGTATATGGTGCCAGTGACGTCATGTAGAAGCCATTTAATTATACCATATAGTTGCGCTGCAGGCACGTCGGTGCTTTAAAATGTGATCTGAATAAAAAAAATGACCAACCCTTCCCCTACCCGAAAATGGGGGTAAGTGAAGCTTGTGTGCTTCTTCGGTGTTCCTCGGAACGAATTGCACTGACGAGTACCACGTTGTGCTCGAACCACAACCGGTCACACGTACTGCAACTGGCTCCGAAGTCGCAGTTGAGAAAATCGCGTTGAAACCATCGCACCGCGGAAGTTGGCGCTAGCGTTGCCGAGACGTGCACCAGCGCTGTCGGGTTCCTGGAGGACAAGACGACGCTGACGTGTGGCCTCAACATCGCGCTCCCGCAACTCGCCTGGGCTTCGGAAGCCCTCACGCTAGAACCGGCACATCAACGACGAGACCTTTCCCGAGCGAGTTCGCGGCGCCGTTGCTCAAACGCAGCCTGCTCCTCGGCGGAACGCACCACGCTGCGGCCTTCCCAACCGGGCACCGAGACTAATCTGAGGCGAGGGAAGCCCGGCGGAGCGCGCCAACCCCTTTCCTACCCTTTCCCTCCCGCGACACACCAAACGACCCTGATTGGCCGCGCAAGTCACGTGATCCGGTGCATCTGGAACAGCTGCACTACACCGGGGGCAGCCGTTTTTTTTTTTTTTGCGTGGCCACGACAACGCCATCGAAACTTGTGAGCCAATACATGCTTCGCTTGAAAAGGCCACTGTTGCAGCGAGCGGACGCTTGGATACAAGCCAGTACGACGGCCAATCTATAGGTGCCCATAAAGCTGCAGATTTTTATAGTGCATACTCGGGTCTTAAAAAAATGTGTTTTATTGACAAACCAGGACTACATCGCATATTAAAGAGACGACAAATAACTAACTGCACAAAGACGGCTACAACGCGCGTATATTATCCGTGAAATCGCGTTGAAGTACCGGAATGCGGCTTTAGAAGCGCTAAGTTCGAAATAAACGTTCACTTTCATTGCTAGTATTGAACAATTGGCGGCCAAATAAATGCAGTATACTCTTGAAATAGTTAACGAATCTGAAAAGATTTAGTGGTGTCTTTTACTGCGCAGTGCAAGCCACCAGAGAAGGGTCGACATATCGCCGTGTGGAAAGGCAGACGAATCGCGCCTTTATTCGCACGAAATCGGAGTAAGACAGCGCGTTAAAACAAGCGTATAAATACAGTAAAACACAACGTAAAAACATGTTAAAACCGACGAAATCTGGTTACACAGTGCTCATGATATAGTATCCGTCACGAACATTTAAATTAGAACGCCATAACGAGTACGAATAAAAGCATTACTTGAACATAAATCATTAAAACATTAAAAAATCGAACCAGGTTATAGGCGGAACAACAGTTCACACAATGCTGCCAGAACGCGCAGAATGCTTACGGGCAGACCCAACAGACTGCTGCAACTCGGAAGGCAGGTCCTCCGACAACGCGTTCGCTGACGTTTCGAACAGCGCGTGGTCGACATCGCAATTGCCGCCGCCATCTTGTCGCCGCGTTGACGTGGTGTCGACGTCGATGTTTCCAGTGGCGACGTCTACGAGCTCTCGGGGGCTCGTCGTTCGCGCTGACGTCTTACGTTGGAAAGGCGGTGTCACAACCGTGCGCTGCATCGGGTCGTGCCTCGCCTTCCACGCCACGAACGCGCGGCGGTGAACGCGTACCGCGAAACACGACCAGACCACGCAGGCCGCGATCAAGAGGACGGCCAGCGCGGCCAGGCCCGCCGCCTCCGTGACGTCACCGCGTAGCGCCCGCTTCGAAGCGCCGCGCACGCAGAGCAGGCAGCTCAGCACGGCGACCGGAGTCAGAAGGGCGAACAGGAGTAGGTCGCCTAGCAACGCCCTCTGCATCTGCGGCTCGCCGAACAGGACCCAGCGGAAGAAGAGCCGAGCGGAACTGGACTCAACCGCGGCGGTCTGGAAGCGATGGTGACATACCTCGCAGTGTTCCACGTTCCGGGCGTTCATCCAACGCTCCAGACACGAAGCGTGCAGAAGGCCAGCGGCGCCCGAGCACTTGCAAAGAGACACGAGCGATTCCTCTCGGTCCCCTTCGTGGCAGATGCGGCAGGCGGGACTGCCGCTCGAAGCAGTCACGTGGAAGCAGCCGGTCTTGGGTGGGCTGCCGCCTCGCGCCGGGTCTGCGTCCACGTCGCCTGTCGACGCGGCTTCTTCCGGGCTTGCCGGATAAAACAGGGAGTCTTCCGGTGGTACGACTGCCCTTTCGCGTTGTCTCTCGTTTTCGAGCTCGGTGCTCGAGTCGACGAAGACGAGGAAGCCCTTCGGTGTCCATGACGGCGAGGGCTCGATGTCCGACGGCGGATCGTACCTAGTCCCGGCACGGTACTTTGGAGATGACGTTGAAGCCGACGAGGTCAACGAAGAAGGATGGCGGCAGTTTCGCTCCTTGTTCAGTATAGGGGCCTCGCCGTCGTCATCGTCCTCGCGGTGGCTCGGTCTTTCAAGCGTGCGGTTCCGCGTTATCCGGACGGTGATCTCGCGAAGGCGTCGCTGGTAGGCTGCCGTCCCGAATGGTTTGGGAATCGCGCGCGCTTCCGTCGGTGTACCGTTCGAGAGCGCTTTGTAACGATCGCGAGGCATAACACTGCGCTTTTGTCCGCGAACACAGAAGCGTTCGTACAGGGCCCGTGGGAGCAGTCAGATTGTCAAAAAGATCTGTACTCTCGCAATATATAGCCTCCCATATCTGCGATGTGAATGTCGTCACATGAGCGCTGCATACGCCCCAGTAACAACTGCGCGTGGAAGGACGCTTTCGGCATGCTCGGGCAGATATACAATTTCTTTTTTCCTTTTTTTTTTTTTCACTCTCACTGTAACGCACCATGGCACTCACCCTATACGTTTGTGTGTTTTGCGTTATCTGTGCGTTCCGCTGCATTAAAATCACGTACCATCGAGGTCAAGTACATGCCACATGCGCATAACGTCGCTAGAGGTTCAAGAAATGTCCACTGCGCACACTGCCATAGTGTCCTTTGAACGGTCGACTGGAGCTATGTTTTACATAACGCATTTCAGGCGTTTCCCGCCGCCATAATTATTTTCGGCAACGAACTACCAAAAAGACGGCGAAATGTCACGTAACTTAAACCCTGAATCAACCTGAAAACTATGCAGGAACTCTGAATGCGAGTTAGACCGGCAACTGTGATAGTTGACATGGTACAGAGCAATTTCATTGTGACGAAGACAGAAACTAGACGTGTCAGGTGCCCGAGCATAGAGCGATTATAATTTTTTCTCGAGGCCGCTCTTACTCATTTTGAAAAGGAACTTTTCGCTTGCGAATCATGGCTAACAGATAAAAAAAAAAAAAAAAAAAAAAAAAAAACAGAAAAAAATGTCACAGTTTCGCCCTAAGGGCGAAGCAACGAATGCGATAGCAACACAGCAATGTCATACGAAGTAAGGTGAGCGGCTTTGGTAGCAATATGAATTGTAGTAAACATGAGCTGATTAATTAAGCAGGTGTGCTGCGGCGTACGTAGACCGACATGAAGAGAGACTCGATGACCACGAGAAGGCGCGAGTGAAACGGTGGTGTTAGGGTGCCTCGATGTCCTCCTCGCCCGCCGCTCCGTACAGGGTGGAGACAACTGCGTCGTCTGCTACGGCGTCCGCCATGTTCTTGCCCGCTGCGAGCGGCGCGTTGTAGGCGCGCGTGTGATGAGCGGTTTGACGGAAGCAATGCGCTGTTTTTGTCGACGACAGCACTTCAAACAGGCACTAACGCGTCATGACAGTAAAGTAGCAATATATTTTATGGCATCCGATTTAACGGAACAGCTAAATAATCTTCGTCACGTTATTTGAAGGGACACTTACGAGAAACCGGAAGTTGAGCTGTATACTGGTGGATTGCAGTCCTGTTACGATTACAGTCGTGTCATTCTTACTGCGAACAGAGCTTTAATAAGCGAGTAAACAGCAAAAAACTGAAGGATCCTACAATACCGAATCAGGGACGACAGAAATTGAGGAAGAGATATTTGGACTTCGATTACGAATTTCTCCACTAATAAGACATCGTTTTGCACCGAACAAAAACTGTGCGCATTCCGTAAGACCCCTCTTTTATTCCAGCTGAACTTCCAGTTTCTGTTTAGTGGCGCTTTAATGCTGTCGTCTGGAAATACCCTCGTAAAACGCGTTGCAACCGCTCATCAGCGTGGCGTGTTTTGTTTACGAGCTGTAAATACAGAAATTAGGTTGCGCGGCAATCACTGACTTTGTTTCAGAGTTGGAAATAATGCTTTTAACACAAGCGTTCGTAGAGGAATGCAAAAATTGCTACGTTGCCAGCATTGCTGTTATTCGGGCAGTTACGCGGTGAACCTGTGTTGCTGTGTTGTTGTTGTGTTGCGGCCGGACAGCAATTTCACAAGTGCACTCCGCTGGCATCTACCCCACATAACAACAGGCTATGCCCTTCCATATCACCCCGTCCAACCACCGTGGGTGATGGTTCAACCTTCGGTATGCGTGCATGTCCCCGGCATACTAAAGAAATCATTAGTTCCCGTTAGCGGACTACAACAACTTGCTCTGGCATACACCTGGTCAGAATACCAGACCTATGTTCATGTTTACACAGACGGGTCCGCGTCACCAAATGCATCGACAGCACCTGTGGTGATACCAGCCCAGCAGATGACTCGAGGCTTCATTATAGATCACAATTGAACATCAACCGCTGCAGAGCTTGTGGCTATTCGGGAAGCGATTCGCCACATCTGCGGGGAAAGACCTCAAGAATGGTGCATTTCACGGACTCAAAACCCGCGCTGCAAATTTTGGGATGCTACCTGCGCCACACCGCATATCAAGTTCTGGCACTACAGATTACCGAGCTACTTTCATGCGCTCAAGAAAAACACCACCGCATAGTGTTCCAATGGATCCCGGGACACTGTGGGCTCAATGATAATGAGATGGCCGATGCTGAAGCAAAGCGCGCCCTCAGCAATGGCCTACGAACTGTAGTGCCGTTCTCTAGACCGGACATCACATGCCTCCTGTCAAAATTAATGAGTGCGACGACACAGCTAGACGATCGTCACGTCCGCCTTAAAAGGCTGGATCCCGATATGCAATTTCCTGTTCTGCGTGGAATTCTACGCCCTCATACATGCCTAATACACAGACTGCGATTAGGCGTCGCTTTCACGCGCAAATACTTGCACATCATTGGACGGACAGACTCCCCGGACTGTTCAGTGTGTGGTGTTATAGAGACTATACACCATGTGCTCGTGGTGTGCCCTGAGTATGCGCGCGCAAGACTGACACTGGCAGCTACCTTGAGGCATTTATACAATGGACCACTGTCGGAAGACCTCTTGCTGGGCGCATGGCCACAGACTTGGCAGACGATAGAGACAATGCGTGCTATTTCACGTTTCTTAGGCGACACGGGCCTGGACTCACGATTGTGATAAAATTTATGCAATGTATCCTTTCACCTCGTTCCTCCCATTGTCATCCCCCAATGTGACCCTCTTTCTTTCCCTCTTCCCCTTCCTTTACGTAGAGTAGCAGGCCAGATGTTCCATTTTCCGGCCGACCTCTCTACATTTTCAAATCATTAAACTACTTCTTCTGTGTTGCTTGTCAGCATGTTCTTATGCAGCCCTGGAAATTCCTATTACATAAAAAAATGCCGGTGCTAAAGAAAAGAGGTCAATAAGTGACGAGTAGACACGTGATTTCTGTCATGACGTTTCAGTCATCATGCAGGTTTTTATTATGTCAGCTGTCAGGAGGTGTCAATTGCCACAGGTCTTTCGTAGATCTTAGACCAGGCATTTTGTACCGACGACACCCAGCGAACTCGTCGCAGCGATGTCCTACCACCTGCACCGGGCAGCGTGCGCGGCGGGCATGAACATGGCGGCGGCGGCTGGAACGAACCGGTTCTGGCGGCACCAACGCCGTCAAAGAATGTCTCCACCCTGTACGGATAGGCGGGCGAGGAGGACATCGAGGCACCCTAGGTGGTGTTGATGAGAAGCGCTTCCCGTGGGCAGCGCGTGCGAATGGACACACCTTTAGCGCTGCACTGCCGACCCGGGCAGCATTGCATGTGTAGCGTGCGTTGGAAAATGTGGCCCGACTATTACTAACTGATTGCACAAGCGTGGTGTGAGCGCGCACAAACAAACATGAATAGATCACACTGAATGACTGCAGACGACTGTCAAAACGCTGGCAGCAAGCGCATACACCGCAGCAACGAGCGAAGTATACGTGCGGTCTATCGCTTCAACGGAAACTGAGCGGCGAATGCACGGCGCATAAAGGTCAGAGCCGTGTTGGGATAAGCGACGGTGCGAGCGAGCGACGAGTGCGGTTGTTGGCAGAGTAGAAGTGCGCCCCCCCCCCCCCCCCGCTCCCTCCGGCGCTGGCTTCCCGCTTCCTTGCTTGCGCGTGGGAGATTGAGTGCGTTCGCTCTTCGTGATAGCGCGCGTCCCCGCACGCTTCCGCTCGGGCATACGGCGCGCGGCGAAGATTTTATCTATAGGGAACCTCACGGCGACGGCAACGGCGACGCCGACGGCAGAAATCCGGTTGAAGTGTCCATATAATTGCTATCGCAATAAAACGTGATCGACATAAAAAATTGTCCAATATCCAAGCCTTCCGTGTTGGCTTCACTGCAAGCTGACTCTACGTGCCGTGCTGCCACCTTTCAGTATCTGGGCCGTCTTGCTTTTAACGTGCGGCGTCAGTCGGCGGGCTCGGTGTCGCCTTCATCGCTACACTAAGCAAAAACGTATTAGGACGACCAGTTTAGAAGGAGACGTACAGAAGAAATGATATGAACGATGTAATACCCTGTCAGCTCGTCGGCTGGCAATAACCTTTTGAACATGAATTATCCTATAGCGCTTGAAGTCTTTCCAAATTTCTTCTTCTTTTAACATAATACCTATTAAGTACCAGAAGACAAATCGTAGTATCCCTTACAAATCTGGTGATGGAACGATTACGGGTGTGACCCGCCGTGGTGGAGTAGTGGCTATCACGTTGCGCGTTCCGAGGACGCGTTATCAAATGCCGGCAGCGGCGGTCGCATTTCGGCGGAGGCGAAATGCAAAAAGCGCCCGTGTACTGTGCACTGGGTGCACGTCAAAGAACCCCAGGCGGTCAAAATTATTCCGGAGTCCTCAACTACGGCGTGCCTCATAATCATAACGTAGTTTTGACACGTAAAACTTCAGAATTTATTTTTTTCATTAACTTCGGGTGTCAAAGTTCAACACAGAAAGCAGGGAAGCTGTACGATTCAAACATGATTTACACGATAATTCTGGCTGAAATCTACAAGGCATAAAACAGGGCAAGCGACATAATAACACGGTGGTAAGTTCCAACAGTATACCTGCTTCCACTGAAGCCTATATTTGCAGAGCGGCCACTCTGATGTTGCGTAAGGGAGCTCCCACCCAATAATATTTCACCGTTCGCCCAGTTATTCCTGTGTTCAGGTACCGGCTTTGTTGGAAAGTGCCGTCATGTCAAAGAAATACAGATCGCACACAGTGCTTGCTCTCAGTATATTCCAGTATCAGCGACTAGCTGACAATATGGGAGCTGCCAAACTTTGCATCCATGGCTGACAATAATCTAGGTGCAGTCTACAGACCCGCTGCAACAAAACAAGAAAGTGCCGCGCGACACCTTTCGCGTGCTTTTGTGGGCTGAATTCTTTCAGGCTCGTAAAAAAACTTTTATGTAGCATGTATAGAGCAACAGAACGATGGAGCGGTAAT
Organism: Dermacentor silvarum; assembly: GCF_013339745.2. Classification (NCBI taxonomy): domain Eukaryota; kingdom Metazoa; phylum Arthropoda; class Arachnida; order Ixodida; family Ixodidae; genus Dermacentor; species Dermacentor silvarum. Next base: position 53,190,908 of record NC_051161.1, on the reverse strand, counting down.
TTTTCATGGTGGCCTACAATTTTCTTATTGACAATTTTGCTCTGACTGTAATATTTTAGAAGTTAAATAATTAACAATAACTAGTTACGCAATTAGACAAAATACAAAAAATAGCCTGACTTGCTCCAAGCGACGGCAAACATCATCTTGGTTCTGTCCAGTTACGTGGCACTCGTGCATATTTAAATTTTGGCGGGAGTAGCCCGCTCTATGGGGCCTTACGCCCCGTAGCCCGCAGGACCTTACAATAAAGTTATCCCACCCACCAAACCACAAGTTACGTGGGACACCCTGTATATACATACACCAGCTGACTAAAATTAACGTGCTGAACGATGCTTTATCATTCTATGAAAGTCAAAAAACGGGAACAATGCAAGTAGGCACTTACGAAAGGGAATTATTTTTAGTGAGTGCAACAGGGTGGCTCACTATAACGCACATATGGGCACGCTTTCCAAGAATGTTGTCAGACGGTTAGCCGCTGGTGTTGTTTTTAGCGCCCCTAACAAGCTGCAACGACTTTGCCAAACCGTGGCTAAGAAGAATGGTAACAGAGAAAGAAGATGCGTTTGTGCTTTGAAAGAAAATTCAGTTTGTGTGATGCAAAGCCGGTGTGGTGTACATGTCGCCATCAACTCGCGGCAAAGTTTAGATGTAGGCCAGACTGGTCGGTGTGTTCATGATCGCCTAAAAGAGCATCTCCAATCACTTGGTAAAGACACTCATTCACACTTTGTAAACTATTTAAAAGCTGTTAGAAGCTCTTTTCGGTGACCCCTACGTTTTGTTTTCACACAGAAATAACGAGAAATAACTGAGGCTTTAGATATCAGAAAACGCGCTTATATGTGCGTTACCGAGCCATCTGTTGCACTCACTGATAAAGAATGCGCTTTCCTAAACGCCTCGTGACCTGCTTAAATTTGTTATTTGTCGCTGTTGCTAACTTTCATTGGATGAAAAAGCATCGTTCTGCACATACTAATCTTAGTCAGCTGGTATATATACCAGCTGACTATATATATATATATATATATATATATATATATATATATAATATCATACGAGGCCAACAAGCAGTGACACCAAGGACAACATATGGGAAATTACTTGTACTTACTAATTGAATTAAAGAACTGATAAATGACTGAAAATTAAAATGTATGAAAAAACAACTGGCCGCAGGTGGGGAACGAACCCACGTCTTCGCATTACGCGTGCGATGCTCTCACCATTGAGCTACCGCGGCGCCGTTTTCCCGTCCACTTTCTGGGGTATTTATGTTTTACAACTAGAACTATACCCTGGGAGTGTTAGCCAGCGCCACCACCAACAAACCTAAGTGGCGGATGTGGAACATCCTTTCTGCCGCAGGTGTCACGAGTACGTAATCTCTATGGGTGAAGGCAACTGGTAAATAAACCAATAAACTAGTCAAAGATGGTCAATGGTGCAGTGCTACCGTGTGTCTCTCTATGCGCGGGCGCTTTCTGTTTTGAACAGCTTCTGCATACGCCATGGAAGAAAAAAAAAAAAAAAAAAAGTCGCGTGCCTCAGTGCACCTACCGAGCGGCGAAGGATGAGATAAGCCTTCGTTTGTTTCCGCTGGAAACGTATCATAAAAAGAAGTCGGCGGTGAAGCTGCGGATCGGAAAGCCTGTGACTCCGCCAATGAATAAACGTTTGTAGCGCACACTTTGTCGCCGAAGATTTCTTCTGGAGCAACAGCGGTTAGCAGAATGCTAATCGTTGACATTGTTCACGAAAGCATAAACATCGCGCTTTTACGATATGGTAGTGGTACACCTTACGAGAACGGCATGTTCAATGCGGCACGAAAAGACAAGCTAACAAGTTCGCGCCTATGCCTTACGACGTCCGAACGCTACCGCTACAGCCGAATATTTGTAAATAAGGCTGCCCAAACGCTCTCGCAACAGTTGATTATTTGTAGAGTCATTTAGGCAGCTGGTGTCTGGTTTTCGAGCGTAACTGACAGAGCGTAACTAGGTTCGGAGCTTCGCGCCGATCGCTAGCTCTGTGGCATATTTGCTTGCACTGACTTTTTTGATTGATTTCAAAACAAGATCGGTGGTCTTTTTCTGGCTTAAACCGAAAACGCTGCACTCCAGCCGTAGCGTTCGTTCTAGATACGCTTCGCGTCGCATACATCCTTCAGTTTAAGGGCGTCATTCGCCGTAGGTGGTGGTGGTGCTGATGTTGAAGCAGGCGTGGTTAGCCATGGCATACATAGCCGGAAATTGTTCCGCCTGATCCTCCTTTGAGTTGAGATCAGGGGTGTGTCACCAGGTATCATGATCCCCGTGTGTCGCAGGAAGGCTACCAGCAGTCTTTGCGCTCTCTTCCTGACTGCCGCGGGCCCTCCGGGGAAAACGACGTCTTCAAAGGTCCTGTGCGTAAGACCGCTCTTTTGCAGGCTGTCGACCATCGCTTTTATTTGTGGGTCAAACTGCGGGCATAGCCGAATGAAAATATTCGATGTCGCCAATTGCCCACTCTGTGCCAAAAAGGCACAGAGTGGGCAAGCGCAAAGCCCAGTCTTGAATAACCAATCTGGGGTGTACGCGGAGTCGGTTCTGATGCGGTGCACGGTGCAACAGCCTCGCTTCTTCGCGAGTAGATTCATGAGTCATAAAATAACAAGCACGCACGCACTTCTCGTTATATGCACGCTTTTGGTTATGCAGCGGCATTCCGCAGCCGATGAGAATAAAATCTGAAAAATACGAATACACTTGGCATGCGAAGAGAAAGATGACAAAAAGCCCGGCGAGCTACCACACGGACGCCGCAGTCACCTATTCTGATACTCTCTCGGTCCGCCATCATGGATCGCCTCGCGCGCCACCTGTAGTTCGTGTGCATTGCGAATAGTTCTAGTTGTAAAACATAAATACCCCAGAAAGTGGATGGGAAAACGGCGCCGCGGTAGCTCAATGGTGAGAGCATCGCACGCGTAATGCGAAGACGTGGGATCGTTCCATACCTGCGGCCAGTTGTTTTTTCATCCATTTTCATTTCCATTAATTTACAATTTCTTTAATTCAAGTAGTAAGTACAAGTAATTTCCCCTATGTTGTCCTTGGTGTAATTGTTTGTTGGCTTCTTATGAGATATATATATATATATATATATATATATATATATATATATATATATATATATATATATATATATATACAATCTTTTCCCAAGATAAACTGCGACAAATCCTGAAATGTATCCGTTCGATTGTATACGCTGGAATGTATACACCCCCCCCCCCCCCAAAAAAAAAAAAAAAAAAAACATTTGGGGCATACCTTGTCCCCAAACAATGATTGTCATCTGTTTTGCTAGCGTTTCCTTTCTTGAAAACTATGCGCTCGCTACTTTCCTGTCAAGGATACCATGTGATACTGATATTATTTGGAGATAAGATAAGCCCCAAGGAATGCTAACATTTTTTACAGTGTTGCATTTATAAATAACAAATAGCCGACGGACTATATCTGTGCGTTCCGATTCGACGACTCTGCCCTTCGCTATCGTTGTGATTTGAGTGTTCATCGTCTTTCTGGGCATAAGTGTCAACGCGCCTAATTTCGTGACAGGACACACACGCAGGACAGGCTTCCTTAAAAGCATTTTGTTGTTGTCCTTTCTTTTTATACATCATTGCTATTTGAATGAATTTTTCTGATTCACACTTGTGTAATAAGCTTTGTATGTGAGCACTGTTCTTCCATTATAAAACAGAATGCGCCTGTAAACGGAATTTATTTTTCTGCATTATGTAGCGATATATGGTGCAATGTATGTATGTGAACATGTTTGCTGTCATCTGTTATTATTATTTTTTTGTCCATCCACCGCTGTTCTTTTCCCTGCTGCTGCCCACTGTAGGCGCAGTTGCATGGTCAAGCTGCTGTGTCATGCAGCTTTTTCCAACTGCCATCTCCTTGTTTTTCAAGGTAAATACACCTTATTTGATTTGTTGTAAAGTTCGCCCAATAAAAAGTTAGAATACCTCACACGTTTGACCGTGGTTCTTTCGTAATCGTCACCACCACGTGACAATATAACTAAGCTCCGGATTTGACGAATTTTCGCGCTGCCACTAGGTTCTGTTATACCAGCATCTAAATGCATCTTTCGTCCTTCTGATAAAGCAGCTTAGCCATAGCAGGAAGCTTTAGCTCGGTCCCAATTCTCCTATGCCGTCTATTTAAATAAATGTTAAATGCAGAAATGCTTTTCTGGGATAACCCAGCCCTTGACCGATTTTAACGAAATTTATAACATTTGAGAGGAAAGGTTCAATTCTAATGACTATATAGCAAGCGAAATTATGATTTAGGGCTTGATTTTTTTTTTACAAAATTGTCAAATGTTGGCAAGTTAAAAAAAATTGAAGCACGAAGGTTACAAATCCCTAACTATACACCATAAACAGATATTGCAGTTATGTAAACTGTACCCATTAGAGCATCTAAAGCGGGAAAAAGTGTCACATATATAATAAATGTATATCTTATGTGAAATTGTTACAATGTTTACAAGGGTTTTCCAAAAGTCCTACTAACATATTAGTGGTGTTGTAAACAGTCATGTATAATACATCAATTTCGTCCGCTTTAGATGTATTAATAGATGCCGTTTACATAATTGTTATATATATATATATATATATATATATATATATATATATCATTCTTGAGCTACAGGGTTGTAGACTTGATAGTATCGTGTTTACTGTTTAATTGTTGCAATTTTTCCAATCTTTATAAAAAATCCACAGCATAATTTAAGAAATCCGCTTCCAACAGTTATTAGCTATAAATTTACATTTACTTTCAAATGTAACGAACCAAATCAAATTCGGTGCAGTGGTTACCGAGAAACACTTCTTTCCCCTGAATTCAGATAGGAGGCCCCGACTTAAAGCTGAAGCGCTTATCATCAAGGCACATTGAGAGCAAAATTTTATTTAGTTGTATCCTCTATCTTATCCGAGTGACTAACTCGGTGACCGATAAGCTAAGATATCAAGAGCGTAGCTATAAGCGAGCAGAGCTTCCAGTGTGAGCTAAGTAAGTTTGCAATGTATACATATATAGCTTAACAATATCGATGCTTATGCATATCCGGGGGCAGGCAGTGTCTCGCGTGTTCAGAACAACCGATGGCCGTGACAGGCAATGAAAAACGTAGACATTTTAATGGCACTGAAAACAATAATATAGAGCTTTAGAATTGAGGACCCAAGCGGCTTGGAGATCCAAGAAAATTGCAGACCGCAAGTACGCATGCGCAGAACCCAAGCCAGTCTTGGGTTCTTGCGTTTGCGTTGACCCAAGACCCAAAAACCGAAAGCTAGCGTAAGTACCGAAGCCGTCTTGGGTCGCCCTCGCGGCCAACGAGAAATCGCGAGATAGCCAAGAGAGCCGTACGACAAACACAGTGATTACGTGTATTACATTTCATTGGTTGCCCCTTTTTGCTCAAAAATGCGTTTTGACTTGTAAGAAAAACTTTTCTTCTTCTTCTTCTTCTTTTTTTTTGCTTTCAATTGCACCTTTCCATTTTCCCAATGTCGGCGTCCCGAGCACACGACCCAACGCTGTCTGCGTTTGACCCAATTCTCAAACTCTGCTGCTACTCTAAATCCAATAGCAGCCTACCCAACGCAGCTTGACTCTGGGTCCCCACTTCTAAAACTATTATCGACAGACTGCTCGCACATAACCACCGTCATGACGGATACACAGAAATGAGGTGGTAGGAGCTATCTGCTGTCAAGAGAAAACAGAAGAAAAAAAATTGGTGTGGTTAAGCTTTGGTTAACCCTGGTTGAAACGAAAGCTTCACTGCCCTGGCTAGGTCCATTGTCGAGCTGTGGCCGAGGTGTGGTTTCGCAATGATATACAGACATGTTTGCAATGAATACAGTGTTTATTCATCATTTTTTATGTCTATGAAGACACTGCGGTGATCAGTAAAGTAGTGAGACTTGGTTGCAACTCGCAGCCGGGCTTAACTCTACTTGGGCAACGGCTGCAATGTCTCCTTTCCGGGCTCCGTAAAGGCCTAAGTATAATCCGACGTAGCGTCAACGCGCGCACACGTTATGTCACGTTGGCGAGAACAACAGAGGCTATAGTTCGACCGATGGTTCGACGTACTGGCGCCGCCAAAAAGTCGCAGTTTCGCCCGAATATATCAAAGCATTGACAGCGACAGCAGAGTATTATACTAGACGAAGATTCGCAGTTTTATCGGCCGTATGGCAGTAAACATTCAGTAAACATTCGATAAACATTCAGTAAATTATAGTAAACATTCCACTACTAACTAAATTAACCAGAATGATGTCACGCGCGCACCAGCAAACATGAACTCGCGAACCGCGATGACCACGAACTCGCGCTGTCGCAACGCTGGCGTGATGAAAAGCGCTAACAGAGGACAGCCGAACGCTTCTGTTGCATGTCGCTTCAACGATTCTCCAAAACTTGAGATTACGCGACCACCAGCGCTGAGCGCGCTGGAGGACAGCGCACCCGCCGGATATTACCTCCAAGATATCAAAGATCGGGCGCGGGCAACCCAAGGAGGTTTAAATTAAAAAAAAAGAAAACCACGCAGAAGGGGGGCGCAGAGCTGCACGCCTATTGGCTCTCGCCGCAGGCCATTTCCGCCAGCATGGCGGCGTCCAGCGCAACTTTGACTTCCGAGACTTGAGGTTTGGTTTACGCGACACGAGCGTCCGCTCTTGCGCAAGCGGATACTGATCTCGTTTGCGCCCCGGTGCCGCGGCAGAAGCCGCGGTGTTGCGGAGCTCAGCGTAGCAACACCCCAAATAAAAAAAGTACTGCTCCAGCCAGGTATGCTGCTCCCGCCCTGATAGTGAGATTATATTTGGATCATCAAAATAGCGATGCGTTTATTTAGGAATACCATCGATCCCTTAACAGCCGCCACAGTTGTACCTACAAGTCTGGCAGGTGACCGTGGTCTGCCTTTTCCCGTCCTTCGGCTATTCTTATATAAGCGCATCACTGTTTTGATGATCCAAATATGATCTCACTATCAGGGAGGGACCAGCCTGACTGGAGCAGTACTTTTTTATTTGGGGTGTTGCTACGCTGCGCTCCTCAACACCCCAACGACCACCGCTTCGCGTCGGCGCCCGGCATCGCGGCTTCCGCCGCGGCACCGGAGAACAAACGGGAGCAGTATCCGCTTGCGCAAGAGCGGACGCTCGCATCGTCGGCGGCCGGACGATTAATCGTCTGCTACAGCTGATACAGCGGCCGCTCTCCAGCGCGCGTCGCCGGGCCAGCGTCGCGTAAACAAACATCAAGCCTCGGAAGCCAACGTTGCGCTGGGCGCCGCCATGCTGGCGGAAGTGGCCTGCGGCGAGAGCCAATCGGCGTGCAGCTCTGCGCCCCCCTTCTGCGTGGGATGTGCGTGGGCTAGCGGAGGAAACGCGCCACGCTCACCGCTCCCCCTCTTTAGCCCGCTGTAAATTATAACCAGCACTAACGTTCTGTCTGCGCTTGTGGTTGAAAGCGTGGTATCACTGGCGAACAATTAACCAAGAAAGCGAGACCAGCGCATGCTTTGTGTTCACACAGCACGGCGTATGCTATGGGAAATGAAAGCCAGAAGGCATGACGGCCTCGGTACCGTGTTCAAAGATGGCAGCACCCATGCATTAAAACCCTCGTTTATAGTGAACTAGAATATTCTAGTTCACTATAACCTCGTTCTACATTATTGCTGCTTTGGACCAAGAGGACCCGCTTAGATTTGGAGTCCAGATTTATCACGTTGCATTTAGACATGTACGCGATTTGGTCGCGTCCCGGCTACCCGGCTACATGCAGCCACGGCAGCGCTGGAACGCGAGCAGTGCACATCGCGTTCAGTGTGAAGAAAATTACGCGTGGGGCGTTATAGGAATGTGAAGAACGCTAAGGCAGCGCCTCGAGCGACAACGACATAACTTATGGCTTCAGTATTCTCAGCAGACTACTATTTTCCTCATCGTTCAACCGCACGCTTCTCGGCCAGTCCCACGCTGTGGGCATGTCCGGGATCATCATCAACGGCATCGCGCGCGCCACAGCGTGCCGGCGGCGGCAGCAGCTACAGCTGAGTAGCGCACGGCACCACCCCGCTGCTCGCGCCCTTGCAGGAACGTTGGCTCGACGTGGAGCGGGAGCGCCGACCGCCACGCTGACCGCTCGCAAAGTGGGCCAACGTCCCCGCTACGCCTGGTCGGAGCCGTCCATGGCCAGCCTGTCCGAGAAGCGGCTGCTGGTCGGCTTCGACGACCTGGGCATCCCTGACTGGACGCAGGTCGAGTTCCTCACCTTCTCGCGCGAGATCCGGCTGTGCTCGCTGTGCGGCGTCGTGTCGGCCACCACGGCCACCGTCGCCTGCCAGCATGTCCTCTGCAGCTTCTGCTTCCGAGACCAGGGAGAGGGCCCGAGCATCATCTGCCCCATTGACAAGGTGCGTATTGCGCAGCGCGCTCCGTGATATATTAACGCCTTAGCATTAGAAAGTGTTAAAGTGGAAACAAGTGTATGTGTGAAGCCGGTCACGTGGTAGAGGTACATATAGAGACTAGAGTGCAACTGACGGTGGTCTGCGCCGGACCACCGGCAGTTGCACTTCGCTTCTCGAAGAGGCAGGACGTGTCGAGTGAGCGTCTGAACAGCACCTTGCAATGTGATGAAAGCGGTTTAAATCGTGAATACGAGACCTCAGAGAGGGTGCGACGTAATGCTGACGCCTCTCTCTCGCATTTCCCGCTAAATCGCCCCTTAATTCTTTGTGTGCGCGACTCCTTCGGGGCGATACTCACTAAAGAATGCTTCGCGTCGTTGACGCCTGCAAATAAAAAAGTTAACGTTAAGCGCCGCGCATGTCCCGCCAGCGGGCGTTACTGTAGTTACTTGCAGCAATGGTCAGGTGGTTGGAGGTTCTCTGTTGTATCGTAGGTAAGTAAAAGCGGCCACTCCGTGCCAGAGGAAGCAACGACTCCGAGCGTCTCCGACCACATGCCGCTGCCTTGCAAGCACCAGCCGTTTTTATTCGTGCTCTTTGACGTCATGCATGACGTAACAGACTGGCTAACAGAACCGACATCAAAACTGAACTGCACAACAACACGACATACACCTTCCCTTAAAAAAAAAAAAAAAAAAAAAAACGAATACTTCACAGACAGTTTAAGAGGTCACGAAGTCTCTCAGCCATGCGGGAGGTCGGCAAACTCCAGCTCTAGTTCTACGTACGTCGACTGTGCTGTAGCACCCGGGATGTCGATGGAGACTCTACATGATGCTGCTCTCCCCTTTGCTTGTTCTCTGCTTGCTCTGTACGTTCTGTGGTGTCGGGAAGGCCAGGGTGCTCGGCTGGCATAGTTAGAGGCTCGGGAACATCAATTCTGGCATACCAATCACCAACCACAGGAGCTGTTGTTGTCAACGTTGAGCCCCCTTGATGACCTGTGTACGGTACTTTAGACAGTCTCGCAGCATTCCATGTGTTGTTGTCTTCCAGAGTAAAAGCACTACTTCCCTTTTTACCCACTATCTTCAGGGGAAGTTACCCAGCTTTTCTGACAGGACTGAAAACGGCAGAGATTTCATATTTACACGAAATGGGGGCGGTCGCTCTGTGTGACGTGTACCGTAAGTTTGAAGAGTGTACTTTAGGTAGGTTAATTACAGCCGTCGTAGAAAGTTACTTATTCAAGCGTTGCCACTATATGATCACTATGGCAAATTTGTGTTCGAATTAAATGCATGTGGATTGAATATCGTTTCTGTAAAACTTTCTTCAGCAAGTGCTCGAAATCGTTATATGGCCATTAAGCGCCGTGTTCCTCACGTGTCCCGAGGGTACTCTATACGTTACACAAAGTGCATATTTGACAAAAAGAAGGGCACGTTGTGTGTTATGCGTAGGCGAAGTTCAAAGTATTGGGGGTTTATTGCGGTTTGTGCAATAAATTTCGCATTTAGGCGCCCAGTTAATATAGCCGAGTTTTCTGCGCGAACTCTATCACGCTGCCGTGGCATTACTAAATGCCACCAAGATCAAATCCAGCGAAATTGGAGGGAAATCTATAGCAAATCTCTATGCGCAGTTACATATGCGTGTGGATTAAATGCTGCCTTTGCAAAAAAAAAAAAAAAAATCGTAATCTAGCGTTGGAAAGTGTCTTGCTGCCGTTATCCGCAATGTCTCTCGAGAATCCTAAAACAGCTGTACAAGATAACAAATTCAAATTTAGCGACCATAGGGGAAATGGTAAGTTTAATGTGTTGCGAAAATTTCACGTCCCTGGCTTAACCCAGTAATGCCCAACGTGTCATACATGCTTAACTTTGAGTTTGATGCTTCGAAATGCTGACGGGAGCGCGGGAAGCTTAAATCAAAAACCATAGTTGCCTTATTGATATGCAGGAGTGAAGTTGTAGCCGTGGATAGTTTATAAAAATTACCGTTGCACGATTCTAACGCGCACTTGAAAAAATAAAATGTGCGTTAAAATTTGCATGCGCGTTACAATCCTAACTAAGTCTACTAAAAATCAAGAACGCAACCGATTTTATTAAAAAATTAAAATAAAATCAAGCTTAATGCTTGATTTAGCTATAGCCGCAGTGCCATCGAACGGGTCGTCTGAAGAAAGCGACGCTCGGAGACATCGCAAAGTGGGTCCATGGTGCGTGGAATGCCCTCCCGCAGACTATGGTTGTGCGAGCCTTCATGAAGTGTGACATTTCTAATGCAAAAAATGGAACTGAAGATTACGTTCTGTGGCAACGCCTCCTCTAGATCTAGAGAAGGCGTTGTCTGTGGTCGGTAGACAGCGAAAAAGAGGTGTCGTCTGATTCTGGTAGCAGCTAGCTGCTAAGACTCAGCTGTGTGCGTGTCAGTGTGCCTGTATGTGATTCATAAAATCGTTTCAACACGGTACGCGTCGACTGAAGTTTCGTTACTTGATGTACGCGGTATAATCGGCGCCAAGTTAGCTTTTCGGATATTTGGGCGGTGATATATAACTGTGCACTACAATCGGTGGCGCGGTAGAATCGTGAAAATAAGATACTAATTGATTTAGTAAATACGCTACAATTAAAAAAAATATATTTTTCGACAAATGTGAGCTTCATAGCCAGATGTAAACGATTTGTTTCAATTTTATTTGATGTGGAACTGTGTTTGGGCATTACAGGGTTAATTAGAAGAGTTCCAAATAATGACTGAACGCTCCTTCGGATCCTTCCCTATTAATGTGTCATATACGACGTTAATAGTTGGTTTCTCCGGTGTCCTCGGTGAAAGGCACCGTGTTTATATTTGGCGAAATTAGGGGGCAAGTTAATGAGTAATGCGTAGGCAAAGTTCGAAGTCTGTGGGTTAATTGCAGCCTTTGCAATAAATTACACATGCAAGTGCTTCGGAGCGTTATCAGTGTATTGTATGAGTGGCGCAAAATTGAGCACGCTGCCCTGGCATAACTACAAATGCCACCAAGATCAAACTGGGACTGACCACTATGGCAAACTTGCGCACGAAGTTGAATGTCTGTGGATCAAATACAACGTTGACGAACATGTTCTGAAGTGTTAGTCACGCGGCCGTTATCACCTACGTTACCTAATGCCCTAAGAGAACTTCGCGTTCACAAATTTTATATTCAGTGGTAGTGGGGGCCATGTTAAATGCAATGCGGCACTAAGTTTTAACGTTTCTGGTCCAATTAGGAGCGTTACAAATAGAAAGTCGCATTTTCAACCCAAAGGCGAAGCATCGATTGCGATAGCAAATTAGTAGAGAGCTATACGAAGCAAGACTAGTAGTTTAATGGGCCGTATAAAGTGGTAAACGTTCTCTTACTAACTAAATAGACAAGCACGGCGTCACGCGCGCACAGGTAAACATGAACACATTCGCGCGATGACCGCAGAAACTCTCTCTGAAAACGCCGGAGTGAGAAAGCGCGCCAGCAGCAGCGGGAACCTTCGCGCTGTCTGTAGTCTCGCTTCAACGCGAACATCGAAAGCACAGCGCATACGAAGCTACCGGCACTCGGCGTATGCACTTTGTCCTAATCGCAAATCGCTTGAATGAGGACCTTTCAGCGCCCGTGCGGTGAGCAGCAGCCGACGGAGCTGCTCTACCCCTCCCCCCTTTCCGTCGCCTGGCCCCCGTGCCTCGCGCGCGAAAGAAAACCGCGCGCTTCCTCCCTCCCTCGCGTGCACTACATTGAGTCGCGATTGCCGGCTCACCCTCGTACGCTTTCACTCGCGCAGCGCGCGGCGACGATTTTATCGGCGTTTAGGGGCGCGATCTTGTACGCGTTCCAAAATGGAACGGAGGCGTTCCGTTCCATCGAGCCGCACACGATTGGTCAATTTGAACGTCGCGGTTGAAATTGACCAATCGTGTGCGGCTCGATGGAACGGAACGCCTCCGTTCCATTTTGGAACGCGTACAAGATCGCGCCCTAGGCGCCCGTTCCTGCGGCGAGCGTCGGAACCTTACGGCGGCGACGATAGAAGTGCGCTTGGAGTGTCCATATAATTGCTATCGTAATAATAATTGTTATATGCGCTTCTCCCGGTGTCATCGATGAACCAAGTGAGGCACCTTGTTTACGTTTGGCGATTGTAAGGAACAGTTAATAGGTGATGTTTAGCAAAATTTGAGGTTCAAGGGTTAATTGCGTTTTTTGCAATGAACGATACGCCTGGAGGCGCCAGAGTACGTGTTACGAGTGTGTCTTAATTACCAGGGATGCAGAATTTAGCTCGTTGCCCTGGCAGACAAACACATGCCACCGAGATCGAATTTAGCGTAAATGGACGACAAATCTATGCGCGAAGTTAAATGCGCATGAATCAATTACAGCCTTTGCAGAAAAATTGTAACTCAAGTGCTCGAAAGTGTGTCAGTGGTGTTAACGCTAATGCGTTAAATGGGTTGAGACATCAAATTTCTGGCTTGTGCATTCTATTTCATACGTTTCTTATTGCTCCAGGAAGCATGATACACGCTCAAAGATTCATATATTCTCGGTAAATAATTGAATATCGCATTATTTATGTGAACGATTTTCGGTTTCTGGGCACCGAGTTGGACAGTGACGTCACTGTCTAAAAGCTTAAGCTTAGCTTAAGTGTCCTCCAATTTTTCAGCCATGCTTGCCAATGTACAAAGATAACTCTACATTGGGGGTCATTCCAAGTGCATTGCGTGGCAAAATTTTGGCGTTCCTGGCCTGTAATTAGAAGCATTGCAAGTAATTATAGCATCCTTGTTTCTTTATGCGTAATACGATGTTCGTAGTAGGTTTCCCCGGTGAACTAAACAATTAGAGCACATTGTTAATATTTAAAATTAGGGGCACGTTATAACTTCAGGCACAGTTCAAAGTGGAGACTTATGGCATTAGCAGTAAATTGTCTGCGTGCTAATGATGCTTAATTAAAACGCTCTCATGTTCCACAATCTAAACTGACAAAGAAGCCAGAGCAGAGGGCTCTGAATTGAAACATCTGCCTACTTCTAAAAAAAAAAAAAAAACCCACCGAATTTTCAATACAGTACGTGCACATTTTTGGCTTCATTGTTTTGTTGTGCAAGCAGAAAACACCACGTGCCATTGAAAAGAATGGGCTTTTACTACTGAATGCTACGATGCCCGCCTGTAGCATTGTACGTTACCATGCACTAGAGCCGTTAGTGTGGCATTACTGCAACGTCGAGGTCTGAAGAGGCCTTGGCGCTGTTGTATTTATATATTATTAGTGCCGAGTAAACTACTCGCTTACCTCAGTCGTGTCACTGTAGTTCATTGTGTGGGTTCTCCACGTAGTGATGGGGATGCAGAGCTGACGCATGTGAACTTCGCTTTCATGGACCCAGGTGGAGACCCCTACCAGCAAGGCCAAATTCGAACGGAACAACACTGAGCTGCTTCTGTCGCTTCGCGTGGCGTGCGTGAACCGCCGCAACGGATGCCGGCTCCTGGACACACTGCGGGGCATGAAGGATCACCTCAAGCAGTGCGAGTTCCAGGCCGTCCAGTGCCAGATGTGTGGCAAGAAGATTAAGCTTCACGAGGTGCCCGGCCACGCGCGCAAGGACTGTTCACGCATTCCCAAGTCTGACAACAGCAAGCGGGCCGCCGCCATGCCAGCCGCTCAGCCGGCAGGAGGCCCGATGCGCGCGGCGCCACCGAAATCCGCTGGTGAGCAGACGATGAACATGGGACCGATGCAGGGCCCCCCAGTGCAGACTGTTCCATCTCAAGTTATGCAGCCTCAAACAATGCCGGCGCAAATGGTCATGCAGCCGATGCCGATGATGACTCAGCACCTCCAGGCGCCACCTGTCGTCATGCAACAAGCGCCGTGGCTCGATGAAGTCGCCATGATGCAACAGAAGGTGAACAAAGTGCACGAAGATGTGCGCAAGATGGCCACCAGGATGCAGGCGCTCAAGGACGAGACTGCCCGGGAGCTAGACGTCTTCAAGAAGGAGTTGCAGAAGATGAAGAACGAGAAAGGAGATTACAGCGTCATTGTCAATGCCATTTCTGGCTTGCGCAGCCAGATGAAGGACAACATGGCAGACGTGACTGATGAATTTGACGCAATCAAGGAAGACATGAGGGTTTATGGAGCAAGCATTGAGGACTTGGGAGCACTGAAGGAGACTATGGACTTGAGGATTGGAGATGTTGTCAAGAATGTAGAAGCACTAAAGGACAGTGTAGAGGCCTATGCAAAGCTGGGTACCATGGTGGCTGAGATGAAGAGCTCCATCGCTGCCATTCAGGACATGAAGCATGTGATGGAGTTTGTCAATGACTTTGAACAGACCTTACTTGGGGACATTACGGGAAGCTCTGGTGACAAGAAGAAAGCATTTACTCAACAAGTTGAGATGCTGAAAAAGTGTGTGGAAGTAATTGATGAACTAAAGTCCACTGTCAAGCACAAGGACATGGAGCAAGTTGTCAATGAACTGAGGACCATCAAGGATGATCTGGGAAAATACAGTGCACTTCATGACAAGGTTGAAGGAATATCGTCAGATTTAACTGGATTGAAGGCAGTAGTGAAGGATGCTGGGGACTTTGCCAGGAGCGATCCTGCAATGACTCAGGAGTATCGCGCCGAGCTTGAAGGGTACAGGGCAGAGATCAAACTGATACAAGAAAAAGTGCATAAAATCAATAGTGACATTGATGACCTGAAGAGCACTTCAGATGACACAAAGGATAAAGTTGGATTTGATGAAGTAGTCACTGAAGTGTCAAACATAAAGACAAAACTTGAAGACTTTGATGTCCTGGAAGAATCACTCCAAGAAACAAAGGATGCATTGCTGCGTATTGATGTTCTGTCAGAAGAGCTTAACAAAATCCGCGAGAAGACTAATAAACTTGAACAAAGCGAAATAGTGAGCGAGGAAACAACCAAGAAACTGACAGAAGCAACAAACCAGCTGTCTTCTCTGCAGACAGTAAATGACAGTATTCAGAGATTGCAAACCAGCTTGCAGACACTAAACAAGCGCTTTATTAGGAAGACTGAAGAGCTGCAGGCAAGCATTGGAGCTACTGTGTCAGAAAAGCTTGAAGCTTCAGAAAAATTTAAGGAACTGGCAGAATTAAAAGCTTCTCTTGACGAGATAAAGAAGGATGTTCAGCTGTTAAATGACTTGAGAGACTCATTGCCTGCCAAGGACACTGCTAAGCAAGAAGGCCTCACAGATGTAGTTAAAGACTTGAAGACGCTCAAAGCCAGTATGCAGACAATGCAAGACTCATCTGCATCAATGCGTGAAAAGGTAAAGCAATATGAAGAGCTGCGAAAGTCAGTTGATGTGATCAAAGAAAACATGAAGGATTATCAAGAGTTCAAGACAAGTTTTGCCAGTTTGAGGAAGACTGTAGAAGAAAAACTGAAAAGCGCTGAAGACTGAGCTTTCCACATAGCGTTCCATTTATGTGGTGCCCATGTGCGCAATTACTCAGTTTTTGTGCACTGGAACTTATCAGTGCAGGCTTAACATGAAGAAAATAAAGGCTTGCTCACAACAATCATACTAGAGAGATGGCCAAAATATATTTATTACAAGGAAATTGTATGACTCAACATGCAAGGTAATCGGCAGCGCTACACAATGTTGCTAAAATTTAACTTACAGTGTCATATACAATGGATTGCGAGTGAAAAATCAATACAGGAATGTCTGCTTTTTGGGTTGATTCAATGCTGTCCAAGTGCCTCCAGTGCATCTCTGGCCAGTTGTCATTCCCATGTTGGGCTTCCACTCGCAACTTCACCTTCATTGTTGGCTAGTGTGTCACAATTTCTTTGTACAGAGCGTAACCAGCTGAACTCGTCGAGGTGCTTTCTTTGGAAGATCTGCAGACTTCCCCGATTCTACATTTGCACTGCTTGATTCTGGAGATTGCTTTTGGTCCTCGCTGTTGTCGGAGGCTATTATTTCGGAATCCTGACCGCTTGAGTGGCCACTCGCAACTTGGGGTGCAGTTTCCCCTTCACAAACTTCCATAGACTGCTGAACTTCCGCAGATTCCTGTTCAGGATCTCCCAAGTCCATCTTCGTCACACTTGCAACCTCGGGCACTAATTTGTCCTTGGTGCACGTGTTTACCAAGTCAACACTACCACCACTGCCTTCTTTATGGACTGTTTCGTCTTTGCTGGCTGCTGCATTTTTCAAATCTGCACCAAGTTTCTGTTCGCCACTGCCTCTCCTTGTCAGCTGGCATTTCTCAAACGCGACTCCATTACATTTCTTGTCTTCCAGCCCCATTCCACCATTTCCGTTAGACTGTTCAGAGCTTTTCCTGCCGCTGAGAGCGTCTTCTTCGTCATCGATGACAATGATGTCACCCGGTGTCTTTCTAGTGCGTGGGCTGGTACTAACCCTTGCTGCGGCTTCTGTTGACTTGAAACTGGCGCTTTTCCTTTTGTTAGTTCTAAATATGTCTCTCTTCTTTGGTGGAACATTTTTAGGTTCTGAAGGAGAATTGCTTTTTGATCCAGATGGGGAGTCACTGCAATTAAAGATAAGACAAGTAGTAACTGGGGTGCTGATTTTAATAGTACTATGCAGTATGAACAAGGGCCACTATATTATAGCAATGCCTTGCACTCGATATTATTCCTTTAACATCCACCGCTCACGATTGGCCGATCATTGCGACAACGTAGGCAGAGTGCCGCTCGGACCACGGACTAATTGTGCAAATGAAAAGAATTTGAACAGAAGCTTTGTATCGTGCCAGCCCAGAGTATAACAATTTTTTCAAATACAGTAGCAGAGACTAAGTCTCTTGCTTACTGGTGCATGGCAGGCCTGATGTCTTTCCCCCTTATAACAGGAAAGACTATGAGCCATAGCGTTCTGTTTCCAAGTGCTTTGAGCAAGTACAAAGGAGATATGTTAGTGCAGCAATAACATGAACGAAAGCATTAGGCAGCAGCAGCTGCTACGTTAACATCACTTAAACTTTGAGTGTACTAGAAACTGCAAGATGAACATGAAACATTATTACCATTGATAAGCTGTGAACCTCTTAGTAGCTTTTACCCATGAAACCAGCTTCTACAATAACAACCGTAATTTGTTTTAGTATCACCATGTTCCTTCGCATGCAATCATTCTATGAGGTACAACTGCTGTCTCATAAAGGGCAACTCCAGCAACTTTTTGCTATACAGCTTGGACCACTTATAACGTAACCATTTAAAGTGCAGAGCTGGCTACAAAGCGGCCTTTTCTGGCACTCGTTTACCCTACCATGGAATTTCATGTATATGCGCACCGCTTACAGTGCAGCCGCGCGAGATGAAATAATGGTTATAATGCGGCTTCCGTGGGAAAATACCACCAATAAGCGTGGTAGCGAGCACACTTCTCTATGAGGTGCCTCTGCCGATGGGAGAGGAGAGCAATGAGGCAATGTGGAGGAGGAGCATGAGACTCGAAAAAAAAAAAAAAAAAAAGGTGGTGGCAGCACGATACGGGCGCGCGCGGTGCCTTTTGCTCGGCTGCTTATCAGTGGTGCGCTTTGCTCTGAACGCAGCTTCAGTTTCTGTGCACCCGTCGCGATGCGCATCGTGAAGTGCAGATGTTGCGCGTGCGGCACAGTCAGTTTAAGCAGTGTTCCGCAAATTTAGTTTGGAGCTATTAGGTTTTATGTGCACTTGTGCACTTTAGTCGTTCGTACCAGTGTGCACACATACAAACTTGGTAGGCATTCGTAGCAGTAGTCGCGGCTGATGGCCCGAAGAACGTAACTCCGCTTTGTACACGTCGCTGTCAGTTCAGCCCGTGCAAGTGATTACATGCTTAGTCTCTATGTAATCGCATCTATGGGTAGGAACATATCAAGAGCGAGCTTCCCGCGACGTCATGCCACCTGACACCCCAGCCGGCTAGACGTAACCAGTGCGCCTCGTCGGCGACCAAAATTGTTGTTCGGTGCTGAGTCAACGAAATGCGTTGCAATAAATGTACAGCACATGGGAAACGGAAATACCTCCTTGAAAACGAAATTGAGGGCATGGGCAACACTCGCATACCGGCAACTTGGTCCGCGGTCGCCATGTTCTGCCACCATGCATACGCCAATCAGATGAGAGACTGTACTGTGTTTGAACTTTTGGTCGCCATTGTTTTTTTTTCCCCCCATCCAAATTATGATTACTTTGTCTGCTTCATGTGATGACCTCAAGTACTTTCGTTGGACATTGACCTTTCAACGTTCGTAAATTTAAACAGATACAAAACTCCCGCGGTTGCATGCTTCGATTCTCGGATACACGCAGCTGCTTGGTCTACATGTTTTGCATATGTGCAGGCCTTGAGAATCATTTCGGTTATAATGCGGTACCGCTTATAGTGCGGATATTCACAACTCCTGCGACTTATGTTATAAGCGGTCTAGACTGTATTAAGATAATTGGGCATAGATTCTCCTAAAAACATGCAAGTGGGTTAATTTGCTTAGAAACTCGAAAATATGAAGTTACATAAGCAAGAAAAGTACCGAAACTAAGCTGGGAACTTGGACAGCTGTTTCATGTAGTGTTAGCACACTCGTTCAAGCACCTACCATAAAAGGCGCCTACCTCCACCTTGAGGACTCCCACAAAACTGATTAGCCATATTAATCACCCACCATAGTTTAGTTTTACAAGCTCAAAAGCTTCCATGAAGCCGAAATATAAAGATATTTTAAGAAAAATCAAAGAAACCGTTCAATACCATGTGCTATTCCATTAAAGTGACCCTGAAACAGCTTGGACAAATTCTGGAGACACGTAGGGTACAGCTACAGTAAAACGTTAGCGCCACAATTTAAGTGATGTGTTTCATAGTAAAGAACTGCGGAAGATTACAAGTTACCGTCCTCCCTAGCCATGCCTTTTCTCAACTCGTTCACCAAGTGATTGGGACTAAACTCTGCCTTGACTTGCTCTGTGTCATGATGTGGTGCCGTGTCGTCTACTTCCGGTTGTCTTAAAGCCAGCATGCAAAGCCTCTCCAACCTTTCCGTGAGCCACCTGCACCTACCCCCATGAGAGCTATGCAAGCAGCGTGCGTTGCGAGTGTTCTGTAGCAGCACCAAACGTGTCCGGTATTCCGGTAACCGCAGGCGGGCTGGGCCTTTTGACGGATGGGTGGAGGCATAAACTAAAGCCCCTCCATCTACTACTGCTCTGATGAAGGGGTTTTAGCTGCAAACGTAAGTGGGCTTAGCGGCCTGCACAGTGCCAGCCACCTGGTGGCGCAGAGCTTAACCAGTCAAACACAGAGGTACTGTTGCTGTTACCAAATATAAAACATTTTAAACATTTAAAAAGACGTGTGCACCATTATACTCCTGCCGAGAATTTACTGCCAGCAGCAAAGTGGTTACTGCCATATTAGCTCTGTATTTGTCTGGTTCAGCTCTGTGCCACCAGGTGGCTGCATCGTGCAGACTGTTCAAGTTTGCGCCTCTGCTCATACAGTAAAACGTCCAGTGCTCTTGCATTTACCCTGGTTAACTTGAATACGGGACATGCTAAAACTCTCTATTGCGGCAGCAATCCTCCAGCAGTGCAGTGACGACCGCAAACGCGCAAACGCTGGCACCGATTGGATACCAACAGCTCGATGCACTGCAGCCACTCCGCTCGCCTGTTGCCTTGCAGAGGGACACGATGTTGCAGCTTGGCATGTCGCTGATCGCTAGATTTGCAGGCCACAGCGTAACAAGGGCACTCTTTCTGTTACTTTATTTATAGAAACAAATTATCGAACTATTACAAGCAACATTTGTTCACCATAAATTTGGACAAAATTATCAATCACGTGACCTTGGTAGCCAATTGGATAGCTGCCCAACTAACGTCAATTGGGCTAACTACCTTAATTGGGAGGGGGCGGCTGAAAACTCGGGGGAGCGATGCTGCTGCGATCAGTAGTGATGAACATTTTTAAAACCTTATAATAAATTACATGCTTTACGCGGAGTGCTAAAATGCATCACTTAATGATCAGAAGGACCTACCTTAACGACTCAGTATGTTTGCACAAAATCGTCAAAATTCTTTCAGGGTCCCTTTAAGAGATCTGCAGATATCCATGAGTCAACGTTATATGCACAGGATTTGTCACAATTTATTACTTGATTACCCAGAACAGAGCGCTGGCAAAACTTATTGGCACTACTCGATTGATCAACATTCAACGCTATATAATAAATTGTCTATTTGGCATGGGTTTGTGGATGCTGATTGCGAAGGTGCCATCCTAGTAAATTTGCTGAACGAAGGTGGCAAATAGCCGAGCTGTTGGTGGCAGTCGGTAATGCTATGCTGAAATACTCTAAGCCTACAGGCCACAGATTGCTCCTCGCAACACAGAAGCTTTCACAAAATGAGTACTTGGCAAGCACCTACTACTGTCACTGCCAGTCTGTTTGCGAAGTGAGTACCGACATCTCCAAACACAGGGTTGCCAGTAGAAAAATCACATATTCACAGGTGCGAGTTGGGAGCATGTGTGACAATCTTTAAAATTCAATTTTAGTGAAACTAATTAATTTTCACTTGAACCGTTTGGCACAGATGATTAGAGTGCCACAGAGAACACTCGGTAGAAATTTAGCCGGAGTTGTTCATTGAGTGCATGCTGCACGTGGTGCAGTGCATCTTTAAGCCCGATAAATTTGAGTTTGAGCCCACAACAGTAAGTTGTAAAAGCTCAAGGAGTGTTTGCTTAAGTCTACAGAATTGTTTCATCACTAACGAAAGCTTGGAGACCACAACAGTAGCAAGAAAACCTTCTTGCGCAGGCCCGCAACCTCAAATTAGCTGACGTACTGCACCAGTCAGTCACGCATGTATGCATCATACTGCTTGATTTCATGCTGCACTTCAGGTCCCCAGCAAACTCTATGCAAGCCAATGCACATACCTGTTGTTTTCTACAGTTTCCTTAAATGGGAAGGAACCGTCGTAGACCTCGCCCAACTCTATCTCACCAAACGTGATCAGGGAGCAGTATCCATCAGTTGATGAAGCAGCTAACACCCTGCCATCGGAAGACCTGGAGCAAAAATTTCCATTAGTAAACCAGACCCAAAATTTCGACGAGGGTTGCATTCGTTGGGGAGTAATGAAGTAAGGTGAAAGATTGGGCCAGTTTGTATTTTGGTATTGCATCGCGAGGTCATAGCAGCGCGAACTAAAACATATACACAAAGAAAGAGACACACAGAGACAAGCACTTGTCCTTGTGTGTCTCTTTCTTTGTGTATATATTTTAGTTCGCGTTGCTATGACCTCAATAAGTAATGAAGGCTTGATGGTGACTATGTACAAACTCTCAAGTGTTTAGTGCCAAAGCACTGCAAGCTTGTGCATAATAAAAATTGTTTAGAAGCAATTGTTAGAGCAAAAACAACTGAATTCAGTAAAAGAAAGCAAAGTAATGAATTCATTCTTAAATTTTGAGCATCAATTGTCACTGTTTTGAACCAAATGAGACCCTTGACTTCATATTGAAGTGAAGCAATGGTGAGCTTCAAAAACAGATGAATGCTTTTAGAGAAATGACCTTGATATAGTTGCATATGCTATTAAGGGGCACAAAGACTTTAATAAAAGCAGTTGCATGATGAATTTATACCTAATCTGATCAACACAAATGCCTTGGGCTGCTGCCATTTGTTGTGTTGCCATTTTCGCACACCTGGGAAGTGATAGTGTCACACAGGTAAGTTTAATTCTCAAGCCACTGCTCAAAACAGTTTTCTTGGACAAGCCACAGGCGTGTTTCCGTATTGTCAATGACGCAGGCATGTGAGTGATACGCTGCGTTTTCCTGAGTTATGTGCGGACTGCGCCTAGGTACTACAGAGGACAGATTTAGGCCTTTTTGTCCCTAGCCGAGCTGCACAATGCTACCGTGGATAAATACTCTGGAATAAGCTCTCACTCCGTTCGTTTTTTGCGGCGTGGCGGTCACAGCACGGCGCTTGTGATTAGGAGGTCCATATTTTGACTGCGTGTTCAATGGATTTTATTTTCTTTTCAATCTGCACTAGTATATAATTTCCCCCTTTAACTTTTGCAGTAGTTCTTTACCTATGCTTCGCCACCAGGCCTGACACGGAGGGTTCCTGCCATGGGGAGCAAAGTGCCTAGGTACTACACCTAGGGGAGCAAAGCGACTCGGTGTGAAGCGCGGGTGCAGGAGCTCAGGTACTACACGATGCGGCTGCCGACCCAAGAATAAGGACATGTTGTTACAGTAGTTCTTCATTACCTATGCTTCACCAGCAGGCCTCGCGTGTAGGGTTCCTGCCAAGGGGACTGAAGTGACCCAGCGCGAAGCGTGGGTCACTAGGTAGATACCACCATAGTGGCCGCAGACCTATGAATAATGACACATTGTTACTGTGAATTTGTTCTTTTGTATGCTTTCCCATTACGGACTCTGTATAGGCCGCTGTGATCCAGTTTTGAATGGAACTTAAGCGCTGGTTCTCACAAAGTGTGCACTGCCATCGGCTCTGGATGAACGGAGTGAAGCATAGTACCTAGGCGCCGTTCCCAGGATTTTCTCTTGCAACTCACACATGCGTCAGGCAAAGGAGCGCAGGTCTTGCATGCCCGCGCCCTTGACAAACAGGAAATATGCAAGCCACAGTCAACAAAGACTGCACGAATTCAGGTTTGGCTGTTGCCACAGATGATGGCCAAAACGATTCCGATTGGAATGGGCGATCACTCCACCCAAGCATAGCATTAAGCAAGATATTCCCTGAAATGGTACCCCAGCGTGAACAAGCCAGTGCTTTAGCTGCAAGAGCTGCTTAGAATAATTACCTCTATTTATGCAACAGTCAGTTGCAATTAATGAGTCAATGTGATGGGACATACCAAGTCAAATCGCTGAGCCTTGTGTAATGAATGTTTGAGATGTGGGCAAAAGGCACGGTATGTTGGGTATCGTACAACAATATGGCCTTCTGCGTGGCCACTGCAAACACCATCCTGTACGGCAGGCTGCATGGAAACACGGCAATCATGAGCCAATGAGCAGGGGTTGGAAAGGACACCAGGGTGCGACACGAATCCACATTACCTGATTAACGGCTCCTCCACTTCTTCCTTGCAGGCTCCATCTATAAGCAAAACCGAGGCAAAGTCTCTGTCAACATCCCAAAGCTGGTGAAAATGCTGCATTTATTCGAATCAAAGACAGCTTCAATTTTAAGCCAAGGTCCCAGAAACGGACAGTAGAAAAAAATGACGCAGTTTCACACGAAAGGTGAAGCATCAATTGCGATAGCAAATTAGTAGAGAGCTATTCAGAGTAAGGATATTAGTTTTATCAGCTGTATAAACTTGTACATGTACAGCACCAGCATCGCACAGAACTGTTGCCAACGCCGTCAGCGTCTTGCCCGCGTTCACACCGAACACACGCGGCATTGGTGGCTGCTGTCAGTGCCTTTGACGGCGGCTCGGAGGTTTTCGACGAGATCAGAATGGGACACTTGTCGAGCAGCTTCAGAAGTCTTTACCACCTTCTCGCCTCGCAACGTTTTTATATAGATACGCATTTGGTGCCACAGCTAAATGTCGCCTCCCCTCCCTTCCTCCCGTCCCCCCATGGCCTTTCGCGCGACGGCAGAAGTCACGTTTGCTCTTCGCCGTGCATTTACTCCCCGTGAAAGCGCTTTCACTCGCACATAGAGCATACAGCGTGCGGCGACGATTTCATCGCCGTTGGACGTCATATGGAACCTCACGGCGACAGCAGAAATCCGCTTATCGCAATAAAAAGAGGTATTACACTTGAATGTAAGTCAGTCCCTTGCCTCACTCCGCACCTTTAAAAATTGCTTCCAGAAGGACACACATGCTTTTATCTCACCACGTGTCTGCTCTCTCAGAGGTTTCTATACAAATTACTACAGGGAACTCTGGCACTTGCGTCTACAGGAGCCGTAAGCATGGAAGTTCAACCAGCATGAGAATGGTACATGAATTTGGCTGAACTTCGTTTTTCTAGCCTCAAACGACTTTGCAAACAGATAATTTTCTACAAAATATAGCATTACAAACGCAACAATTCACAGCAATTATGCACCTTTGCGGAGTCTTATTGCCTATTGCGTTTATAAACACAGGATCGCTTCGAAATTTAGTCCATTAGAGGTAGAAAAAACATAGTGAACGAAGCCACAAGGGTGTCTGAAGGCACATGCACCAAGATCAGAAAAATCTATGTACTAACCATCGTTCCCATGGTAACTGAACAATCGCAGTGCCAGAGTTCCTCTTTGTAATTGTGAGTTCTAGTAATTCTAGTAGGAAACTGTCTGCTTCCCGTCGGTTTGCTAGGCTGGCCCTTGCACTGGACTCCCTTCGGACTTACCATCGTTTGCACCAGGCGTTTGCAGCTTGAAGAAAACCGGACAGAAGCGTATCACCAAGCTTGGCTTCTCACCGATAGGCAAGTAGTAGGCCGGCCTGCAAAGTGCCATGCTTCAGACTGGAGTGCTTATAAACTTGTTAGTAAGTACCACAGTGACAGCAATTCTATGAAAAACTTTCAATAGCAGTGTTTGCTTCGGGTCATTAAAGGGACACTTAGAGAAATCAAACCAGTCTAGACTGATAAATTATGATGTAATGATGATATTATCATTAATTTCACGGTAATAGGTTGATTATTAAAAAAGAAAAAAAAAATGGAGGTCAAAGTAAAGTTCGTTTTTATTTCACACCAAAACGCCAGTGCTGGTAAGTCAATGTGACGTCATGAATTTCTAATTATTTTTTCGTTTTGGATTGTTGTGACTCGCTAAAAGTTATTAATACTTGCCAAGTCCAGATTTAGTCTCTTTTAGAACACAATGTACAGTAGTCAATCTACTGATAAAAAATTAACTAGGCTCGACCATAGCCGACAAAATCCAAGACGTCATGGCAAGCTGGTGTGGGAACTTCAAGGCAGCTCATCGCCACCCATCCTTTTGTTTTTGAGTTTTCTCACTTACCCAAGCTTTTTTTTTTTTCATGGTAAAGTGGCTTTTTCTTTTTTTATTTTGTAGAATGGTAATTTTATAATTTTTTCTCTTCAAGGTCCCTTAGATTGTCACAGTAAGTTCTTTTCATTTTACCTTTCAGCACTATTTTAATTATGTACATTACTCTGCTGCTGCTAAAATGCAGAAATGCTTGTTTGAATTTTACTGGCTGTGCAATTCATACAAGATGAT
This sequence comes from Dermacentor silvarum, assembly GCF_013339745.2. NCBI lineage: Eukaryota > Metazoa > Arthropoda > Arachnida > Ixodida > Ixodidae > Dermacentor > Dermacentor silvarum. The sequence goes on along the minus strand of NC_051161.1, from coordinate 53,165,038 downwards.
AAAAAAATGTACTAAATTTTTTAAGTCTTTAGAGCCACTGCTGCTTCTGAGGCACAGACTTAGTACGTAAGAAAACCAAATTCCCCATGCCCTTGAACCACATCTATAGTATAAACATTTGAATCATGACAAACGGTTCTCAGGCAATGCTCAAGGAACATTCTCCTGCAAAAGCTCTTCAAGGAGCTGCAGTAATGTTTGAGCTAGAGAAGTCCAGAACACCAATATACTGCTCCATATTGAAAATGGTCTACTGCTAACATTATGGGAAAAATAAATTCTTTTATGCTCCTGTGCCTTATCTGAGAAGCGGCGGTAGTAGACAGACTTTTTCCGTGCTTTCAATGTAGCTACAAGACACTTTCAAAATGAAAAATTTTACATTATACTGCTCAAGATTAACATGTGCAAACTAGAGCAACATGGCTTGTATATTAAGTTATTCTTCGGTAGCGTGGGAATTAGCGTACAACCAGCTATATAAAGAAGAAGCCTTAGCTTGATGCAACCTTCAAAAATTTAATTATGAGGATTTAATGCCACAAAACTGCACAATGGATTTTGAGGGACGCCATAGTGAACGACTTTGGATTAATTCTGACCACCTGGGGTTATTTAATGTGCACCATAAGCACAACCCATAAGTGCTTTTGCATTCAGCCCCCCATTAAAACGTGGACGCGGTAACCGGGTATCGAACCTTCAACCTTATGTTCGGCAGCACAATGCCACAGCCACCACAGCAGTTTGAGGCCAATTTAAATTTACTGGTTCAACTGCATGTGAAACATGGAAATGCCATCATACTCAGAAACAGCTGGACAGATTTCAATGAAACCTGGTCAGAAGATAACTTAGATGCTTTAGTTTACAGGTTATATGAAATGGTTATTATTTACATTGAGCTTTACAGAAGTCTCGTCCACAAATTATTGGTATAATTCAGAGCAATGTGCATAATATATCAGTTTGTCTGCTTCTGACGTCCCAATTTCATGATTAAAATTTCACTTTACGAGTTAACCCAGTCCCACCCAGTGTTCCAGAAACCTGCAGCTAGTACCAGCAAACCACTCCTGTAGGCAGCCAAGTTATAAGTAAAACTCACTCAGACAGATCGCTCCGAGCAAAGATGTAGACTGTGTTGACCACTCTGCCGCTGTCCTGCTCAATGATGCCACAAGGTGCAACCAGCAGTTCGCCATCAGGCGAGAATGCCAACCGCCGACAGAAGGATTTCAGCGTGTCATCATAAAACAGCCTAGTTCCTTTGTCCTAATGAAAAAAGGAGAGATGCCACGAACTTAGATCGTGTTTGGCCCGGAACAACAAAGAGTGCTACACGAATGCACAGGTTAAAATGAAACAGCACGCACTATCCACATATTAATGTACATCAATGACGAGTACAGCCGTCTTTCAAATGCAACAGCATCTATATCTGTTCTGTCAAGCTTCCTCTCTGCTGGTGAGGCAATGTGAACATTCTAGTGGTAATAAGACGCAGACAACAGCAACACAGTGTACAGTCAACTTCCTTTAATTCGACCCTGACAGGACCAACAAAATTTATCAAATTATCCGGCAGGTCAAATTAAACAAGATGCCAATACACACCGCCGACTCATTTGGCAGTATTTGCTAGTCTAACACGCTGCCGAATGAAACGCGCACAGACTTTCTATGAGTCCAAAGTAGAAAACTAATGTAGAAATTACATTAAACCTTCTAGACAAAGTAGAAATCTAACGAGCACCCACTTTTTAAAAAGAAAAATGTGTTGCACAATGGCGGCCGGTTTTTAAAGTCAGCTTCGCTGCAGTACATTTGTGTTATGCGGTAAAGCAGACGAACGCCGCAAAGGCGGTTTTCGTTTTTTTATCCGAATGCACCGCGCAGGCAATTAACGACAAAATTTTATCAAAGAAAAAAAAAAAGAGAGAAGAAGAAGGGGGTGCACATTAGAATTGCGTAAATACCATAATCAGCCATTGTGAGCTACAGTTATTGCTTGAAAATCTTCCTAGGGCTGGTGAAAGTAGGTGTTTTCAACGGGTGATGTGTGTTCAATGCATTCACTTTGCCCTAAGCTCTGCCGAGACAGACACTGCCACTAAAGGGCCGCTAGTGGGGTCACCACAGGGGTCAGGCGAATGCGTGCTGACTGGCCAAGTTCGAATTATCCAGCAAAGGCCAATATTAGGATCGAAATAACAAATGTTTGGGCCCATAGAAATGCATGAGCACCTGCCAGGACCTTCGGTCAGGATCGAATTAACCGAAGTCGAATTAACGATAGTCTGCTGTACTTTGTATCGCTCGCTGTTGCCTGCATCTTATTGGTGCTAGAAAGTTGACAAAATGTCAATCTAACTTGCCAAAAAGTCAATACTTGCTGTTGGTGAGGTTTCCTGTAATGCACCACATATGGTTGCAGGATAGTCCAAACATAGGCAGGCAAGTGGCAATGTCTACAAATGATCAAATCTGGCCACGCATTGTAGACGCCACCGTTGCAATGCCCTGCTTCAGGAAACCCAAGGTTCTGTTTAGAAATAACCAACCACCTGGGAACAAGTCGAGGCCTACCATATGGGCAAAGACTCTGCCTTGTTTGTTGGCGATTAATCTATGGTGGTGCTGGTGGTGGGTTGTAGCAACAGGCACGTTTAGCATGGCAATCAAGGCCAGCAAGATCACTTTACACAACAAATGCGTCTTGCATATCTTGCATACACTCTGTGCCATTGTATGCCTATCTAGTATTTATGTTTTGTCAGAGCAAACAAATCACAGCACCCATGTTGTCCTATTCTATCGTCCTCTGTTCCCTTCACGCTGTTTGATTTTGACGATGTAATTAAGACCTTGGTTCATGGTGCGTACGAGTACTTCATGCTTAAAAAGCAAGTCGGGCTGCACGTGCAATGGAAGCACACAGATCTTGCTACAATGATCAGTTTTGCAATTTAGAATTAAAAAAAAAAAAATTCTCACTAGGCATGAAGAGAAGACACAGGCCCTATTAAAGAAAAGGTTAGAGGAACAGGCTAGGCTGGCAGTTGCAAGTGTAAGAGGAGCAATGCCTGCCTGCTTTCCAGGAAATGGTAGAAAGAACGACAGGCACTTATGAGAGCGCACAAAAACGGCATACCACAGTCAAAGAAAATAAAAGCAAGCACCCCATAAACTTCGTCAGGGTATTGTGACGTCAATAGAGAGTTCTAGCTTGTCCTGTATTCCGGTAAACGCAGGCGGGCTGGGCGCTTTACCGGAGGGACAGAGGCATAAACGTGAGCAGCCTGCATGGTGCAGCCACCTGGTGGCACAGAGCTCAGTCAAACACAGAGCTAATATTGCAGTAACCAAGTGTATTTTACGTCACTGCCGGTGTAAATTTTCGGCAGCGGCGTAATCGGGCAATGTAAGTCACTCTGATACGCGCAAGCCTTGTGTCGAGGTGTCTTCCCTCGTGATGCGATGGCGTGCATGTGATACAAATTGTACAAATATCAGTGGTTGGCATGTTCAATAACAGTTGCTAGTAGCGCTCGTCCTCGTTCACTCTGTTCATTAGTGTCTGTGTATCACTTAGCGCTAAACTACCATAATTATAAGGCATCAGAATTTGAATGCACAAATTTTGTCCGATCTTCTTGCATTTTCCTTTTGGTTCAGGAAGAGGTTACGAAAGTTTCTAGATCCGCTGTCACTTATTTTCGAGCCCAGCGTAACATATCTTAAACAACTGACAACATCGTTTGGCCACACTGTCCTACACATCATAGGTTGTTGCTTCAGGAATAGGAATGATGCATAGCCAACCATGTTTTGCTTTTACAGAACTTTATTTTACAAGCCTAGTTTAACTGAACGTTTTCCTTTGAGCTTTCATTCAATAAACATGCAATTTTCAAACAATGCACAAGCCAGCAACCATACCTATTATGCACTGTATCTCAATTACCTTATCGCTCAGCCCTTCGTGTGGGACAACAGCTTTGTGTATCTTGTAGGCGACCTTCTTGTTGGCGACCTTAAATATACGCAATGCCCTGCAGAAGAAAAACACAGAACTTCTCAATATCTGCTTGTTACAAGTTTATACGATCAGTGATAGCTCAAGAAAGTAGATGCATGAGTTCCGCAGATGTATACACTCGTGAGTGAATCACTGTGTCCGATTCTCCCTCTTCCTTGTTATTCACAGCCATGTCTTTGCCTTGCTCAGCTGCTGCCATGTTGCAAACTCCATTCACCCTACTTTAGAGGGGGGGCGGGGACGTGCTGTAATGAGCTCAAAGCAGTACCCATGTCTGAGGAAAGACTAACCAGATTAAATATTGTAAATTTTTAACAGAACACAGGACAGGAACAGAAGAACACAATGCTGGCATCAAAACATTTCACTGTACAGAAAGAGCTGACACATGATAAAAAAAAAGAGAGATAGAGAGAGAAAGACAGAAATAATGAACAGGCCCGAAAAAATGAAACCGCTATGCAATTGCAACACGTCACTCCCATCAGTGATGCCCAGATACCGCAACTCTCTATTGGACAGTGCCAATGGTAGCATCATGTTCATAAGCAACTGATCTCACTTGCTTCAAGGATCTCCCTAGTCGATTGCGATGCCTTTTAGCTAACTAAAAAATAAGAAAACTGAATTAACTACTAAGTAAAGGATAACTAGATTAACCTGGCCTTCCAGTGCAGTATACCTTCAGGGCTGCAACCTGCACCTGTCTTAATTCTCTTTGGGGAAAGGGGTTGAAGAGCAGTTACTTTTGATGGGAAGTCAGGATAATACTTTTTCACATGTAGCACTATTCAAGCAAAAATGTATTGCTGGGTATGTGTCTGAGCAGTTTTTTTTTCTTTATAAGTACACCTGCCGCTATCAGCTGTTGGTGCACATGGTGCATGCTACAGCATGTTCAGTTTTGCTTAACTACAGCAGCACCTCCTGTTCGTGCCTGTGAACAGCTTTCAGAAACTATTTTCCAGGACAGCGGAGACACAGAATGAAGGCACATCATGACTATACTAAATTTATCCTTCCCTCGCCGATGTATTTGGCCGCCCAGCTGTTCGCAAGCTGCGTGCCGAGCAGCGTTTGCGAGAACGAGCTCAACAGCCAGGTGAAACATTCATCAGTTATATTGAAGATGTCCTGGACCTATGCAGAAAAGTTGATTCGACCATGGCGGAGTCTGATTGAATCCGAAACATCCTGAAGGGCATAGAAGACTATGCCTTTAACATGTTGCTGGCCAAAAGTCCTCGCTCTGCGGCCAAAATTATCACACTGTGCCAGAGCTATGAAGAACTCCGCAGGCAGCGATCACTGACCCGTCGATCTCTACTGCGTGACGAACACCTCGCTGTTTTGGCTGTCGTCTGACCAGACAGCTTTGCTCGCAGAAATGAAGGCGTTCGTGCGCAAGGAAGTTGCCCGGCAACTCTCATTGATGAATTTTGCACAGCCGTCGCCAATGCCGAGTTTTGCGCCGCTGCTTCGCCGCATCATAGCACAAGAACTGCACGAGGTTTTGCCTGACCACCACCAGCGCGTTCCTACGGCTGCCCCTCACAGCTACGCCGAAGTCATGGCCAGGCCCCAACAGATCCTGACGAGTGTGCCACTCAGCTATACGGAAGTCGTCACCCAGCCTCAACAACTCCCTCAACGGGGACCTCTCAGATACGCCGAAGTCCTCGCTATGCCTCGACAACAGCCTGCCATGCAATCACTTCTCCAGCCGCCACATCCAACGCGTCCTCCCTCATGGATGGGACCTGCCGCAGCTATTCGGTGGCGTACAGCGGACAATCGACCGACATGTTCGGCGTGCGGCTACGCAAGGCCACGTCGCACGCCACTGTAGTCGTGTGCAGTCGTCTAGCGCTACACCATATGCGCCAAGTCCTATGGTGGGTTTTCCGCGCCCATATTACGACGACGAACCTCTGGCTGCTTTACCACCATTCCGCCGGTCTGCCAACATCCGCCGTTCACCTTCTCCACACCGACGCTCCCCATCACTGATGCGGCCTTGTCCCATAGCTTGGGAGGAGGAAAACTAATCGTTGCAATCCATGAGGCAAGAGCTGCGACGCTGTCGAAACGTGAAAGTCCTCAACGTAGTTTGACGTGTTAATTGATGGTGTGCGCACATATGCCCTCGTGGATACCGGAGCCGCTATATCAGTTATGGACACAAAGCTTTGTCGCTTCCTTCGAAAGGTCATTATCCCTCCGCACAGCAGGCGCACAGCGTATTCACCTGATAGCAGCGTGCACCGCTCGTGTTCTCATCGAGGACGTTGTATACGCCATCAAATTTATTGTTATTTTTTCGTGCTCCCACGAAGTTATCCTGGGGTGGGACTTCCTTGCCCGCCACAATGCTCTTATTCATTGCGCACGGGCCAAACTAGAACTGTCGCCGATCTCAGATATGACGCCTGCTGATAATGCTTCTTTTACGAACAAACTGCTCGTCGGGCACGACACCAACGTTCCTCCCAACTCGTCAGTGGTTGTCTCAATGCATTGCAGCAGCCTCTCAGATGCCGTCGCACTACTTTCTCCGTCTGGCCGCTTTTATATTCGAAAAGGTCTGCTGCTACCTTTTGCGACAGTGAACATCAAACAGAGCTCCACAGCTATTTTCATCTGTAACCCATTCTCATACCCTGTGATGCTGCTTCAAGGCGAATGTCTTGGCCATGTGGAGGTAATCGACGACGTACAAATTATGGATGTTCCCAAAGCCACGTCCTGCACCAGTTACAACACGCTCGGTTCTCTCTCTACATTCGACCCTTTGCCCACAGGTGTGTTCAATTCATCTATTGCCGATGGCCTCACCCCAGCTCAGCGTTCTTGGCTTCTGCGCATCTTAGACGGCCGCCAGTGGTTGTTAGTAGTACCTCGAAGCCTGCGTTCTGAAATCTGCGCATCGTTCCACTCTGATCCACAGTGGGCACACTCGGGACTTTTCAATACCTACCAGCGCCTCTGACAACGCTACTACTGGCGAGGAATGTACAACTACGTTCAAAAGTTTGTTCACTTATGCCCCGACTGCCAGCGCAAGAAATATTCACCCAAGCTCTCGCCAGCTGGTCTGCAGCTTCTACCCTGCCCTACCCGGCCGTTCGGGCGTGTTGGCATCGATTTGTATGGGCCACTTCCCTTGACGTCGGCTGGTAACCGCTGGGCCATTGTGGCAGTAGATCACCGCCGCTCTCCAAGCAGCTACAGTGTGCGATGTTGCCTTACTCCTGCTTCGCCGATTCATTCTGCGGCATAGTCCACCTCAAGAACTGCTCAGCGATTGCGGACGCGTCTTCCTGTCGGAAATAATTGAAGCGATTCTCAAAGAGTGCCACGTTGTTCATCGTACGACTACGGCGTACCATCCTCAAATGAATGGCCTCACAGAACGCTTCAACCGTACGCTCGGCGACATGCTTTCAATGTGCGTCACCTCTGACCACACGAACTTGGATGCTATTCTGCCCCAGTGGATTTTCACCCATTTCTTACTGTATGGTCGACACCCTTCGCACACCATCGACACCATTCTACCGCACTGGCCGGATGCATCCGCGTGCGTGCCTATTTCTGCCATGGTCAGGCATGCAAAAGAGTGCCACGACCTAGCATGGGCCCTTACTTCTGATGATCAAGAGCACCAGAGGAGCACTTGCGGTGACGCCACTTGCACGGTCACCTTCGATCCGGGAGCACTCGTGTGGCTCTCAGTCCCTTTCACTGCCCCTGGCCTCTCATCAAAACTGGTCCTGAAGTATGAAGGCCCTTATCGTGTTCTCGAACGCGTATCTCCTGTGAACTATGTAATAGAACCAGTTGCGCCATCTTCAGACATGCGCTGCCATGGACGTGACATTGTCCATGTCGACCATCTAAAGCGTTACTACGACCCGCTCAGCATGACGAGCTGTTATGTTGCCGGACGGCTCCCTCATCGCTCCCGGGGGTGATTGTAGCGAAGAGGAAAGACGCTAGTGGATTCAGCGCTACTGGCTCTAAACGCTAGTAAGTTGAGCGCTCCCGCTCAGCAACAGCTCTCGTGCTTGGAAGCTGTGACTGCCCTGCCCGTCGACGTTGCGCTGCTCCGAGCTCTGCCAAATAAACACCTCTAGAGTTTGGACAACGACGAGCTGCATGTCCTCAATGGCCAAATTGATGACAACTCTCCGCACTCAATGCAAGCAAGTAGGACAATTGCATGCAGTTACATGCACCCAGCTGTTCTAGGCAACGAACATAGTTTGCTCATGTTTAGTCCATGTTATGAGTGTGAGAACACTGACTGCCAAATCTGTTGAAAATGATCCTGGGCCCAACTTCATCACAATATGCCATGTGGCAATGTCTGTCTGCATGGTGTAATACAAAGACCTTTACACTAAAAAAAAGCATAACACCAGCAAACAGTTACCTGTCCGAACTGAGGGTGGTGAAGTAGGTGTCTCTGGGGTCCCACGCAACACCTTGGACGAAGCCTTTGTTTTCGTTCAGCAGAGACACCTTCTTGCCTATAAATAATAGTAGAAGCTTATTAGCCTATATGAATCTGAACACAACATTTTGCTAACACGTGACATGCTTCACCACCCAGAATATCAAAAAAGGTCTCCATATGGTGCATGGTAACATGTGATTAACCTGTGATATGTTTAATTAAATTGCGCTGGTATTGGAGTGACCAGCAGATGTCACAGACGTCATCAATGTGTCCCCTCATGTTACGAAAGAAATACAAAGCATAAAAAAAGCTTAGCTACGACGTGTTTGTGGTTAGTGTCAGAGTAAAGTGAACATTGTCCGATTCAGTAACTGTACTGGCATTTTAGCCTTTTCTTTCTTATGCCAATTTCCAAAAAACCATTATTGCCATTGCAACCCTTTATAGGGAGATGTTGCCTGGTTCATAAATAGGCCTTTCCTATGACTGCTTTTCACGTAGAACAATGTTTATGAACATATTATCTCACACTAAATGGTACACGCCCCCCCCAAGCCACTCTTTTTGTACAAGCACTCCCAGCGCTAGCTCATCATGTAGCATGCTCAGAATACATGCAATTTAGCAACGAGTCCTCAAGTTAGTGTATAAACCATTTCTTTCTCATCAAACAAGCTTGCCACCCCAAAAAATTTTTAAAGTGCACTTCAAGAGACACTTTAACTGGTAGCATACAACTCGGCTCGTCTCAATCAGGATACTTAACTGCTACAATAATGCCACAAAATTACTAGAGAATACGAGATAAGCATACCTTTTTCAACGTTCCAGATAATGGCAGAGTTGTCCACCGACCCAGACAGCAGGTACATATTATCGGGTGACCAGCAGATGTCGCAGACGTCATCAATGTGTCCCCTAATGTTAGGAAAGAAATACAAAGCATAAAAAAAGCTTAGCTACGACGTTTTCGTGCATGGGCTCGCCTCACCTCAGCACTTTCTGCGCCACCCAGTGTTCCTTGTTTTCTACTGTTTCGTCGAACACGTCACCGGGGTTTTTGTCCACTTGTTTCCAAATGATAACATTTGCATCTGTCATGGAATCCACATAATGCATTCGTAGACAGAGTATTGAGACAGAGCAAGGCTGGCTAGCTCAATGCAGGTAGTCACACTAATATGAGGGTTGTCCATAAAATAAGGCTCCCAATTATTTTTCGCAATGAAAAACATGTTTATTGGCATTGAATAATACATTTTTGGAACGCTTAGACTTTCCCCTATTTTTTTTTGACATAATCGCCATTGAGATCAATGCATTTTTGCATAGTGTACCATCTTCTTTATGCCTGAATCGTAGAAATCTCCCGCCGCGCCATGAAGGTTGGTTAAAACATCTTTCAGCTCCTCTCCGGTTCTGAAATGCATCCCACTCAGGTGTTTCTTCTTTTCAGGAAAGAGATGGTAGTCACTTGGGGCTATGTCTGAGCTGTAGGGCGGGTGTGTGACAGTATCCCATCCAAATTTGTTGATGAGATCGTTTGTTACACGGGCGATGCGCAGATGAGCGTTGTCCTGAAGGAAATGCACTCCCTTCGTGAGCATGCCTCTCCCCTTGTTTTGAATCGCACGGCGAAGGTTCTTCAACGTCTCACAGAAGCGGTCCGCATTGATTGTTGTACCAGCAGGCATGAATTCGCACAACAATAACCCCTTCCTGTTATAAAAGTTGCTCACCATCACTTTGCCGGCAGACAGTGTTTGTTTGAACTTCCGCGGCTTCAGCGACTCTGGATGTTTCCACCGACGAGATTGTTTCGTTTCGGGTGTCGTGTAGTGGACCCAGGTCTCATCCCCAGTGACTATTATAGTAAATAGAGTCCAAGAATTCCTCGCCATATGTTTTGTAGGCCTGAAGAAATTCGCAGGCTGCTTCAACATGTTGCCGTTTGCGGACTTTCATAAGCATTCTCGGGACTCGCCTTGCACAAACTTAAATGGTCTGTCAATATTTTGTCAATGCAGGACTTGCTGACATCAGGGATCATCTCGCAGAGCTCCCGAACTGTCACCCTTCGATCTTTCAGCATTGTGTCGTCTTTCGCAATTGTTTCGTCTGAAACAATTGCGTCTGTGCATCCGTCGTTGAATTCTCTGCACCATTTGTGCACGTGTTGTACGCTCATGCGCTTTTCTCCGTAGACTTACACAGTTGGGAATAAATATCCACCAGCACAGTATTTCTTGCACACAAAAAACTAATCGCAGAGCGTAATACGCACCTGGCGGGAGACGCAAGTGGGAGCTCCATCTCTATAATTGCTCTCAAGCCACGACTGAGCGTTGCAGACAGCTCGCCGGGGTGGGGACTGGGAGAGGGGGAACCAAGATACATGCCAATGTTGCCGGATCCCACGTAACAGCGTTCCTCGGGGCTGCAGCTCCTTGGGAACTTTATTTTATGGACAACTCTCATAATTGAGTACAAAAAAAAAAGAGACAAGCAATCGGAGAATGATTATCAAAGTGAAGCGATAGCTTCCCATTAGAACTTCTGAGATAGGCTATCGGAGAGAGAGAGAGAGAGAGGGAGAGGGAGAGAGGCTCTTTAGTGAATCCTGGCGAGGTTTGCCTTAGCGACACTCCTAGCTTGCTACTCCAGGTGGATATGATGAAAAATGAAATGATATGCACAGTGCCCATCACAGATGCCCAACATAACACCCAACAAATTAATTTATCTCAATGAGTCAGATATGCTACCATTGCGCCACCGAGTCATGACATTTATCTCAATGAGACCCATGTCTCTAGTCTCTAAGTAAGGTTAAGGGTGCCTTCGTTGCACTGGCAGCATTATTCCATAGGCCAAGTAGGTGTTGCAGCTGAAGGAATGACAGCCTTTGATGAATATCCTGACAGCCTTTGATGAATACCCTGCACGGACATTAGGCAAGTGCTCTGTTGGTTAATCCTGTGCATGCTGTATAGGGGTGCCAGGTGCACTGGTTTCAGGATTGGCTCGCGTTACAACTAAATTAAATCCCCTGTAGCGGCACACTGGCATTGGGAACTGCCCACCTAGCCACAACTTTTGATTACAAAGCTTCAGAGATCGGCCCAGTTTAGATGGCCATACAGCCACCCACGCAAAGTGGAAGGGATGAACCAATGAAAGCTTTGCTTTAAGATCCAGGCAGAAACTTGTGTAACAGAACAGACACGCTTTCAACACACTAGGGTCACAAAGTGTTCTTGAAGCCTCTTCTGCTTAATCACTTTCATTGTAGTTTGCAACACGTCCATCAATTCAAACACGAAGGAACAAAAAGAACCTGTGAACTCACCATCATCTCCTGATGCAAGTAGTTCGCCTGAAAGGTCGGAAATAGGATCAACATAAAAATGAGAGCTCCCATCAGAATCGGCCATTGCGCAGTCTTATGGGAACGAGGAGAGTGCCACTGCTCACCATTATTTGAGAATCGTACAGTGTTGACGGTCTTGGTATGCCTGTTCAGGTCGGAGCGAAATTCAAGGCTGGTTTCCCCATTGTGGTGCACTATTACGAACCATATCTATGTACCGGAAGGAACAGTAACAAACAACAGTCAACTGCTATGCTGTTTAGCAAAAAAATTCGAGTGAGATAAGAGAGACAGAACGAAAGAATGAGAAAAACGAGTGATTCCTCGGTGCTGAAGGTGAGCAGAAACTCAGATTATCTTAGCATAGTCCATACGTGAATGATATCTCAGTTGCAGGAGAAATTACGTGAACTGACTAACACGAAATAAACTAAACTAAGGCTGAGCACCAGAAAACACCCGCAAATCCATAATCGGTGACAGAACAGGATGCATATATAAGCATTCAAGTTATCCAAAAACGAAGACATGGGAGTTACGCTTTCCCGAAAGAACTAAAAATAAAAAGAGGGAGGGGTTGCAGTGAGGCTGTACAGCTTTGCGTGACAAGAGGTTATCAGTAAAGCGAGGAAAGGAACCAGTTATTCCGGTTTAGAACGATAAACGTACCATGATATGCGTGTCCGTACCACAGCTGGCCAGCCTTCGACATTTGTCATTTGACGGCTGGAAGTCGATGCTCAAGATGGGATCTCGATTGTGCCAGGATATTTCCGGTACATGGCACTTCATTCCTGCAAAAGGAAGGCAAATTCCCGGGGGAACAACCTTTCGTGGGCATATCTATATCTGCGGCTAACCTCTCCGATACAAGAACAAATATGCAGGATCAGTAGCCGCTTCCAAATACCGCCGGATCGACGGTGCGCGAAGTTTATATCACAAAACACATGCAGCGAAACAAGTTCAGCGTTAGGTCGCTTCATTAAGGAATAATTTAGCAAAAGTTGTTCTTGTTTTAAAGAGTACCAATGGAAAACTAAACAAACCTTATAAAACAGCGCCGACAAATCAGCATGAAAATGTGCGCAAACTACAAAGCGCGCCAACCGCGAGATCCCGCAACAATACGCATCGCCGCCTGTCGGATATTAACGTGCCGCGATCAAATAAAAAAAGACACCCATAAAATATAATCTTCATGAACGCCTTATGAGTGTAGAGCCTCAGTAATAATAAATTATTTTATTGTTCGTGCAAAATATTTTAAATTAACGTAATGTTTCAAAAAAAAAAAAACGCGCATGACGTCATTATTTTTATGCAGCCGCAGTACCGCAAAAGCATGGCCTTTGAGATATCCGCATTAAACAGCGGAACGTTAAAATCTCAAAGCCTATGCAAAACTTTTTAAGTATATATAACACTATCGCAATACGAAGTTGGACTAGGGTGGCTAGAAGGGGAGGTGTGAATACCGGCGGCGCTTTCCTGCAGGCGCGCGTGACCCTCTTGCGCACCGATGCCACCAGGGGAAATATGGCGCTACCGCTCGCGACGCGGGAAGCATAGCCGCGCCGGTAGCGCCGGCCTGCCGGCCTCGCCTCGCCTCCGTGCCTTCGCCGTCAGTTTTGGTCTCGTCGCCTGTTTTGTGGTGTTTCTCGCGATACATAGCGTGTTGCACAGCGTCGTCGTGGCATTGCCAATTGCCATCCTAGTATTATTCACGAGGCCTTTCACGCTAGCTCAATCTGATCACCACCGCCTTTTCTTCTTTTTTTTTTTTCTGTTTCCTTAGGTTTATCGTTCGTGACTTCATTAATGGAACTGCAGTCTTGATACCACGTCACATTCCTGCCCTCTCAGAAGATGCCGTGCCCACAGTACTATCGAACTTGCCAAACTACATTAGAAGGACTCTGACGAAAGAAAGAAAAAGAAGAGATGTCTCCTACGCTCCACGGGTCCCAGGTTCGGCACGCAAACCACTCCGGTATAGGCAGTTCCGCCTACTATGACCCTGTATGCCTGGACTACATATTCGACTCTCTGAGTACGAATAAAGTATTATTATTATTATTATCTTACAAGAGAAGCGGCGCTTGTCTATTGACAAGACGGGGGAATACATGCCCACCGGCAGACGTGGAGGCTGTAAATATACAGCGGGATGGAATGCCCAGTCCAGTCGCAGTAGAATTGTTCATTATCGAGCTTAAGCGACCTTTGGAACTGTGGTCACTGCAAAAGTTTAAACAAAACATTGCTCGTTACTGGACTGCAGAGTTTGCATTGAACGAAATGCTGCGCCTGTTGTGTTAACCAAAATGGTAGTGTTCTTCATTGGAGAAGGACTTGCCAGGGCCGCTATTTTGTAGCGATGACTTTAAAGTAATAATGCCTTTTCGCGCTTATCGCGCTTTGTCAGTGGTTAGAGCGACGGTCCGCTCGCGTTATCAACGGGATCAGCCGGCCGTGAGCGGTGGATGATAAGACTATTCCAAAATAAGTCATAAGACATCGCTACAAAATCGCGGCCCAGCTGTAGCATCTACTTGGCTGGGCAGCTTCACAACGAAACCTTTGTGGAATCTAAAGAACAAACAGAAGGGACCTTGGGGGCCTTTTATATCTACCAGTCTATCAGAACCATTCTGCAAGCTGGTCAATTAATGCCCTTATTGAAAACAAACTCACTCGTTTAATTGCATGCCAACGCTGTGGCAAAGTTTATGCAGTTGATCAATTGGTGATGTGCCAAAAATTGGTTGCCTAGAGCATTCTGCTGCCCTGACAGCATCAGTTGTATGTTTTTATTGCGTAACAAGGATTCATTTTTTGCTTAAAGGTGTCATTCAGCAGGGCACTGAGAATGAACTAAAAGCACCGAAATATTGCGTGTTGTAGATCAAATTTTCACATAGTTGTTTTCCTCACTTAAATAAACTATTTTATGACCAGATCTGTTGCTGTCTGAAATCATAGTAAATTGCTTATTTGAGCGTCGAAAGGACATGCTACACGTCTTCAAGCGCTGGCACAAAGTGGTTTGTACGTCGAGAAGTAATCGGGTAATGACTGCAGTTCGTACAGACTGCAGTAATCACCCTATGCGTGCCGTACGTACGGCACGCATAGGGTGATTACTGCTGACCTCGACGACGACGGTCGCATTTTGAGGGAGTCGAAATGCAAGGCACCTGTGTGCCGTAAGGTGTGAGTGCGCGTTAAAGAACCCGAGGTGGTCGAAATTATTCCAGAGCCCCCAGCCCCTATGATCCTGATCCGGAGGACAAAAAAAAAAAAAAAAAAAGGAAAAAGAAAAAAAAACGCGTTTGAATCTATCGACGCAATGCGAACTGGGCCCGTAAAATCTCACAGGAGTAGTGATGTGGGCTGATAAACGTTGATTTCATGGATAAAGACGTATATTCCATGACGCTCGCAGACAACGCGCGATACCCGAGGCTGGCGATGCGCTCATTTCGGATGCGTGCCTTCCCGCGCCTCGGTCAACAGCGCCGCCCTGCGGCATCGGTGCGCTGAGGGGTCACGCTTGCGCCGCCGGTATTCACACCTCCCCTTCTAGCCACCCTAGTTGGACTGCGCCTAAGACAAATTTCATGGTTAACCCATCTTGCTACAGCGAGCTAACTACGACGCTAGCTCAGAACATGCTCAGAACTGTTCCTGTATGTTTTCCCAATGCCTCCTTTTTCCTTACGATTTTCCTCTTTTAGTGGCTTTATATATCAACGACAAAGACACTTGCACATCATATTTGGAGTTGTCCGCTTTCTGCGCATGCGCGAGGAGTAGTGGGTGCGAGAGAGAAAAAATGTGAGGACTTTCGGTCCCTAAAATTTCTCTTCGCCTAGGTACTACGGGGACGAAAGTTGTTAGCGCCGTTCGTCCCTAGCCGAGCTCGCAGCACAGAATCGTAGAATCGACAGACTGCGTGGCCGGCAAGGCGAAGAAGCCGTGTCCGAGGTGAGTTGGTCACTATTTTGTTGCGACGGTAGCATATTCAATTTTTGTACTCGCAGGGGAATAGGTTTGGAAGTGAGGTGTCTTCTCCGATGACTTTATTGGTGCCGATGTCGTGCGATGCTCATTAGTGTCGTTGAGCAAGGTCAACATGCCGCACACTTCAGGAGATGCGCGGGAACGGAAACACTTTATGAATACGGAACAAATGTATGCTAAAGAAAAATGATCGTCATGTAATTTCACAACACTATACCCTTGTGAGAGCTCTACAGTGCAGATTCGTAACGATTCTGAGGTGCTTGTGCGCTACGGGGACGAAAGTTGTTAGCGCCGTTCGTCCCTAGCCGAGCTGGCAGCACAGAATCGACAGAATGCGTACCGGCAAGGCGAAGAAGCCGTGTCCGAGGTGAGTTTGTTGCGACGGTAGTATATTCAATTTTTGTAGTTGCAGGGGGATAGGTTTGGAAGTGAGGTGTCTTCTCGGATGACTTTAGTGGCAAAGCATTTTGCATTGTTCATTAGTGTCGTTGAGCAAGGTCAACATGCCGCACACTTCAGGAGATTCGCGGGAACGGAAACTGTTTATGAATTTAACGGTTTGTATGTGAAAATAAGAAAACTCAACGTCGCTATGCACTTTACTTGTCATAGACCATTGTGACGTACAGAGCTGTACAGCAACACTGACAAAGCATTACGCTGCGCCGTTTACGAAAAGGCTTCGATGAATTGAAACACACATCGTATCCTGTATGTTAAAGTAAGAAAAGTGAACGTCGTCATGCAATATTTCATAGCCGTACATAGACCATTGTGGAAGCTGTACAGAAACACTCGTCAACCACGTGGTACAGATTCGTGGTTATTCTGGTGGGCGAAACAAGTGCTCACATCACCACAACCACATCCGAAATATCTCTGAAGGCCTGCCAACCCATTCATTAGGCGTCCCTTTACACTCGGCATGCTTCACCGCAGTACATTGCGTATGCTTGACCGCGTAGCACCCATGCATTGCGGCGAAGCTGATAGTAGGGAACCGGGCATTATGTAGCGCTCGAGCCTAGCTTCTTGTCAGTGACTGCGGATAGAAAACACATACACGTTCAAGAGCTTTTCGTCGATCTTTACACCTCTTTATTGAACGTAAAGGATAGCGTACGCCTGTGTCCGTGAGTTAAAAGATCGATAAAGACTCTGGGCACTTACTTGCAGTGTGTGAAAAATAGAGAACTTTATTTATGCAGGTGTCCATGCTCCTGCAGTCCTGTGGTGACCCTGTGGAGCTGGATCCGGTCTCGTGGAAACACAGCCGGCTCATCAGTCACAAAGTAGGAGCTGAAGAGAACAGTCTAATGCTGATATTACACCTGACTGTATAGTGCTTAACTTGTGGTTAGCAGTGACAAAGGCATTGCACTAAAGATTGAGAGTATGTCTTAATACGCAGCGCTTATCTGGCGAATAGGAGAGCAGAAGGTGAGAACAATGTTTTGAGATGAGGTATGCTTCATCTGTGTAGTGAAATCGTGTTTATTATTTGTGTAACGTCAGTGCACTCACTTGCTTAAGTATAACGTTTACTGCAGCTTACAGCTTCTGTCGATGCAGGTGCTTCTCTACTGGAAACAACCTTTCACTTACCAAATAAAGTTGCCATTTTGTAGTTTTACAAGTTTTCCTCTGGAGTTTTAGTCTCTTCTGAATCTGGAAGATCTGACTGAATACATGGGTATCAGAGTTTGTACTCCACATTTAATGGTACATTCCACCTCGAGATAGCCAACGCACTTCCAAAACCACAGGATATACTGCATGTGGTTCAGTGCAGGTAAGCACTGTGAATTCATTTTTGGTGATAAGACACCTAATGTTTCCTTCTGCTTGCTCTTGCTACTATTGAATTCTCCAGCAGCTACTGTACTAGTTTCTGTGCGCGAATATACCCATGCAATGGCGAGTGCCAGAGCAATTCATGTGCTGCTCACAGTTGGCACAAACACTTGTGCATCACAGACTAGTGTGAGCAAAAGAAGCATAACTGTTTCCTTTCATGCCATATAGCGCTGTGCCTGGTAGGCATGAGATATTTCTACTGTGTAAATGCACTTAGCTAAAGCAGTGAAGTTGGCATCCGAGTCCCTGGTTCTAGTCCCCATTGACATCCAAGTCAGGCCTCCCCTTGTGCACCAATAAATGTGCAAGCACAGTCTCTCTGCCTACTATGCCTAGTGTAACATGCTGGGTGACGTCACATTTTGTAACATTCTTCATTACCATAGAAGTGAATTTCTCTACATTCTAGAATAATCCTTGACGTTTACTTTGACACTATAGGTCACTGTATACAGCAAAAGCTCTCGAGCCGAAAACATTTTTATTGCACAAATGTTAATGTATTTATGCAGTGTACTTGATTTTTCTAATGCTCAACCCCATTGGTGGCATGCTTGCACTATAACATGCACAAACTGAACAGCATATCCAAACAAAGAAAAGGAAATGGCTAGCCCCATCACAGTCATGTCAAGTCTCATGCTATTTGAAAACTTGGCAGCTTATGTATCGGGCATCCCATCTCATATCGCCCTTGTAGTGGCAGTGATGACGTTATGCAGGGTGTCCCACATAACTTGAGCCAAGGTTTAAAAAATAAGAGGCACGTCAGAAGTGAATTGAACCAAATGCATACTATTCGCACTGGCCTACAGTAACTCAGGCCATTTTTTGTTTTCCCCATAACTCACTCATTAATTAAGTTTAATTACCCAACTTTTTAATTATTGGCTAAGGACCCCAAGTATGATTCACAGATTTGTAGAGCACCTTCAGAAACCACCAATGGTGTTGTTTCCTGTGCGATACCATCTCGCGTAGTCCTTTTTTCAGCGTTGCAAAGAAAGCCCGCGAAATATGAAAAAAAAAGCCACGTGACGGAGCCCTTGCGCAGTGGTATCGTGCTGCTCTCAAGCATGCGTTCGGTGAACAAGGCCGGCTGCATCGCGACAGGCAACAGGGAAGCAGCAAGGCGTTGTGATGGTTGTAGGCCGCTGAACTGGCGGCTCCGTCGGATGACGGCGCAAATGCATGCTGCTGGCTGAGTGCTGCCGAGGAGACTAAACATTCAAGACTGCTAAAGAAAACAAGGAAATACCTTTTTATTTACTTTTGAACTTGGAATGCGTGAGAGGGGGTGACAATGTGGAGGATGTGGAAGTAGGGGGGTGCTATTGGGGTGGGAGGGAGCATTAGCAGTAGGTTTTTTTTTTCTTTCAGTGGTCAGTACTAGCGAAATCATCCCATGATTATAATGCGTGTTCAAACAGATCGCCATCTGCTGCAATGCAACTCTGGCATCTCTTTAGCACATTTTCCGTGGCGTTCTTGATCATGGTTTCGGGAATGAAGTTGCAAACTTGTCTTAATTTTTCCTTTAAGTTGGCTGATGATCTGGTTGTTCTCCGGTATACTTGATTCTTGACGGACCCCCAAAGAAAGAAATTCAGGGGGTTAAATCCGGTAACCTTGCTGGCCAGGAAATGGGCCCATGTGGCTTTATCCACTGCTGCGTGAAAACCTCATCCAGCCAATTGCAAGCTTTGCGACTGCCATGCGCAGGAGCTCCATCATGCTGATACCAGATATCTTTGATCCTAGCCAATGGAACTTCGCAGAGAAAATCCTGAAGTGGCCCATTGAGGATATTGTTGACATATTGTTCACCGGCAAGCATGTAGTAAAAAAATACAGGCCCAATGTTAGTGCCACTGTAAATTCCACACCACACATTAAAGGACCACTGATATTGAAGATGCGCCTGCAAAACCCAGTGAGGGTTTTCGTCCTGCCAATAGCGAGTGTTGTGAATGTTCACTTGGGCATTGCGCGAAAAGTTAGCTTCATCGGTCCACAGGATCTTGCTAACAAAACCTGGGTACTCTTCTGTTTTGATTAGAATCCAGTTTGAAAAGTCTGTTCTACTCTGGAAGTCGCGGGGCTCCAGCATTTGGGGCAACTGCACATGGTAAGGATGAAGTTGTCTCTTCTTCAGTATTCTCCACACTGAAGATTTCGACACACCAGCTTCAGCAGCCACACTACAGACACTTTCCCGGGGGTGTGCAGAAAACTTGGACAGAATATCTGTCTCCGCTTCCTCTCCAAAAATTGCAGATTTGTGTCGTTTCATGGCAAATGTCCCATTCTGTTTCAGCGTCTCATGTGCACGCACAATTGTCATTGAGCTTGGATGGGTACCTGGATGCCAGCCTTGAAACAGCTTAACTGCCTGCCTTCTATGGCTGCTTGATGCACCAAGAGCCAGAACCATATCCGCTTCATTGGAATACGGCATGTCTGCTGCTCTGTGTAGATTAAAGCCAAATTATGAAGCAGTCGAGAACACGAAGGGATATGGGCGCCTGAGGAGCACCTAATGAATGGCGGCGAGGTCTTTCTTTTTTTCCCCCCCACCGGCGAAATTGAAGCAGCCATCATCACCTTCTATAGTCCTCTAGCGCTTTACCCTTTCCTTCCTTAAACAGAATGAAAAGGCTATTTTCTTTTTTTAGCACTCTTGGACGCTTTATCGCTATCTCCTCGGCAGCGCTTGGCCAGCAGCATGCATTTGCGCCGTCCTCCAACGGGAGCCACCGGCCCAGCAGCCTACAACCATCACAATGCCTTGCCACTTCCCCGTTGCCACTCGCGATGCAGCTGACCTTGTTCACCGAACGCACGCTTGAAAGCAGCACGATACCACTGTGCAAGTGCTCCATCATGTGTCTCTTTTTTCACATTTCGCGGGCTTTCTTTGCAACCCTGAAAAAAGGACTACGTGAGACGATCGGATCGCACAGGAATCAACTCTACCAGTGGTTTCTGCAGGTGCTCTACAAATCTGCGAATCATACTTGGGGTCCTCAGCCAATAATGAAAAAGTTGGGTAATTAAACTTAATTAGTGAGCGAGTTATGGGGAAAACAAAAAATGGCCCGAGTTACTATAGGCCAGTGCGAATGGTACAAGTTTGGTTCAATTTGCTTCCGACGCGCCTTTCATTTTTAAAATTTGCGCAAGTTACGTGGGACACCCCGTATATGTATACAGCAAGAGCAGTTTTATTAGACTGTGGTGCTTTACATGCACCTATCTTAAAGCACAAAGATGTCTTTGCATGTCGCCTGTGTTGATATGAAGCCACTGCAGCTGGTGAGCAATGTGCACGCACATGGCGCTGGCTTCGTCCTTTGGGAAACCATCTTATTATTTTACAATGTAGTGATGGTGAAGTCCTTTAAATCAATGTCTGTACTTGAGTTTTATTTACCTTTCACCTACTGTTGCTAATAGAAATGTTGCCTTCTAGTAAGTCAGATGCCTGTGAATGTTGCAAGGCACAGTGTCGGGCAACCTTTCATAATCTTAAACATAAGACTGTAGAAAGCTGCTTTCTGGTTTGTATACATGAAATGAACAGCAAAGCAAGCTAGACGGACTAAAGGCTGGCTGATCTGACAGCTCTACACAGCCTGTACTGCAGTCGCATTGGTCGTGGGACCTATAGCAGTGGCATGCAGATTGATGTAGTTGTTACCTTCGTATATTGTGTGTGTACATAACCTTTCTTTGAAAAATATGTTTCGTCACTTTTCATTAACTTTATTTTGTCAGCACATGCATAACCACTTAAATTGCTTGGTCTTCAAATAAAAGAAGTGAGCACTTTCTGCGTAGTAACTTTTATTATTCACATGAAATATGTAGTGGTGTTGACCTGTAAAAGAGTAAACAATACCAAAATTATTTAAGCAGAATGTTCGAACTGACAAATTGGTCTGTGCAACACAGTAGTATAGGGCTTTCTTGACTTTCTTGACAGCCTAGTTCCTACAAAGTATTCTAGAACGAGAACATTGGAAACTGATTGGAAAAGGAAAGGAGACAGACACGGCACTAACTTGTGACTAAATATTTTATTTTGTGTGTGGCAAAGTATACGCACGGAAAGGATGGGGTTCAAGAACATGAACAAGAACATGTCTTTTGAATGTGGGGTAGGAGTGAAATGTCTAAACCAAGGCAGCAAGCTAACCTTGAAATGATTAACAGAACAGGAATGCTAGGGGAGCTGCTGTACCCTTAAGTGCAACAACTACTCGAATGTTGAAGTGTCTTTTCAACGTCCCATTAATTTCCACTGCTTTCATTCTAAACGGGCAAATGCATCTCCAGTCATTTACCAGAAGACGCAAATTTCTTCAAAAGACAAAACCTACTAATGCTAGCTCTTTCTACTTCTATTCTACTTTCTATTTCTACTTTCTATTCACTGAAGCAAAATAGCATTTGGTTCATTCAGAATTGAAGTAACCTTCCAATCACTCCCATCATGAAATAGTTCAGTTGTCCACCTTGAGCAAGGTAGTTATTAGCTGGTATAATGTCAGGATTTGTCTATTGTTTACCGCTGATGACCTGCTGATCCTGGTGATAATGTAGCTAGAATGCTGTTGCAACCACTCACAAAGCGTGAACAGGAAAATTATTGCATTGTTCCAGGCATCAGTTCCTCAAAAGGCCACGTGTGGACTTCTGGGCAGTGCCATTACATGGCATATTCAGAAAGAAGCGTGGGAGGAGCCTGGTTGCCGCATGCCGCATTTCTTAGCGTTCGCACGCACCTGTGTGCCATTGTCACGGTGTAGATCTTTTTACCGTACTAGGTTCTTTAACGTGGTCAATACATACCGATTTAGGAAATGAAATATGACGCGTATGTTCTCTGTCGCACACTCACAAACAATGCTATATATCAATTCGATGACCTATAACTGCTGACAAACGTAAATATGGAACACCTTTAAGTATGGAGTCTCTAAACAGTCTGCAAACTACTGAATCAAATGATTAATGTTCACACATCCCCATATGGTTTGGTGTGAGGCGTCGGATGAGGTCATGGCTCGAATGTTGCAGACGAGTGGGCTGCTGCTGAGGTACCCCAGCTGGAGTCGAGAGGTGAGAAGATGTGGCACGACGGGACAGGAACATAAGCCTTGAGGGAAAGCCGCGAGCAAAGCCGTGGTCGGTGCTCTGGTGAACGGCCTGCAGATGAACACCAGCTGCAGACGTTCAGCCGTAGGCTCAGGAACACCAGACACAGGCAGGAGCCCGGACCCACGGGCTGCTTCTTCCGTCGTGGCTGTCTTCTTCGCTCACTTTCCTCTCTCACAATGGCGCCTCTCCAGCATTCCACGTGACGAGGTTCTCTGTAGATTCTTCTTTCTCTTTCGCCTTTTCTGGGTGCCAATGCACGGTCATGCTCGTGCCTTCATCGTCGTATTGCCTTTGTTGTAATGCAGCACGTGCAGCTCATGATAGCCGTACATTTCAGAGGTCCACATACAGGCTTCTGGGCAGTGGCACTACATGGCACCAAGTGTGCTTACCGAAGGCAAAAGAGGAGCACCGCTGCAATACATGCCTGATACATACTTGTTGCGATGGTGGCAATACGTTGTGTCGCTATACTGATTCAATGCTAACACATTACCATCGACAGTCATCGTGAGATTGGTTCTGTAGCGATTTTTACACTCTCCCGCTTTCATCCATGCCACCTCACACTTCTACAACTG